>NW_026057585.1:19731763-19883973 GCF_023721935.1 Panthera uncia | reverse complement strand
ATTTTTTTTGGGACAGAGAGAGACAGAGCATGAACGGGGGAGGGGCAGAGAGAGAGGGAGACACAGAATCGGAAACAGGCTCCAGGCTCCGAGCCATCAGCCCAGAGCCTGACGCGGGGCTCGAACTCACGGACCGCGAGATCGTGACCTGGCTGAAGTCGGACGCTTAACCGACTGCGCCACCCAGGCGCCCCGAAGCTTATTTCTTATTCCATTTGAGGATTGTTCATTCTTCCCATATTCATAGTTCTTAGTGATATTTCTATGAGCTTTACAGAATCAAATACCATGATGGTAAAATTTATATTTTATAAAGAATATGGGTTTTGGGGTTTTTTTGTAAAATAACTTTACAGCAAATGTAACTAATTCTCTAGAAAGGATGTTATTGCCTAGAGTCACAGTGAAATTACATAGCAACAAACCTTCATTAATGAAGAATAATTATTGTAGTGTGGTAATCTCAAATGCAAAATAGTATTATAATAAAGTATGTGTATCACACTTGTCCAAATGAATTAATATTGCTTACTCTTTTGATTAAAAGTTCAAAGATTTTTTAATCGTGTCTGTGCACATTTTGCATGTAATCTGCTGAATCCAGCAATAAGTGATAACAAACCTATCGTTTATGTAAATGTTCACAAGCTTGACGGTAATGAAGCTTGGATTAGCTTTTTCAGAGGAATGAGGAGTGCAAATATGTAATCTCACATGCATGCAGGCTAGGATGATTCTTTTTTTTTTTTTTTTTTTCCAGTTGAGAGCTCTTTACTGATGCAAAAGTGATTTTATGTTGCTTTTAGATCCTTATTTGATACATTTGGCCTGGAGGACAAATGACTGGAGAGAGTTGCTGTGAAGCCAAGTAGAAACATGGAGAGCTATGGCAGAATTGTATGAAAGAGATGAGTTGTGCTTCTTACAATTAAAATTAAATATTATTTATCCAGATACACTAAACTTATTACTATTAGAAATCAATAGGGGTGCCTGGGTGGTTCAGTGAGTTGGGCATCCGACTTCAGCTCAGGTAGTGATCTCACAGCTACTGAATTTGAGCACCAGAGCCTGGAGCCTGCTTCGAATTCTGTGTCTCCCTTTCTCTCTGCCCATCCCCCACATGTGCGCGCTCTCTCGCTCTCTCTCTCTCTCTCTCTCAAAAATGAATAATAAAAATTTTTTTAATTTTTTTTAATGTTTATTTATTTTTGAGACAGAGACAGAGTGTGAACAGGGGAGGGGTAGAGAGAGAGGGACACAGAATCTGAAACAGGCTCCAGGCTCTGAGCTGTCAGCACAGAGCCCAACGCGGGGCTCGAACCCATGAACAGTGAGATCATGACCTGAGCTGAAGTCGGATGCTCAACTGACTGAGCCACCCAGGCACCCCCCCCCCGAAAAAACATTTTTTTAAAGAAATCAATTTTTCTTCTTATCTTTCTCCAGTACAGAATCAAGTCTAGGGTCAGGAATTGTATTTTTTTTTTTTAATGTTTCTTCATTTTTGAGAGAGACAGAATGTGAGCTGGGGAGGGGCAGAGAGAGAGGAGGAGATACAGAATCCAAAGCGGGCTCCAGGCTCCGAGCTGACAGCAGAGAGCCTGATGCGGGGCTCAAACTCAGAAACTATGAGATCGTGACCTGAGCCTAAGTCTGTTCCTCAGTCTACTGAGCCACCCAGGCGCCCCAGGAATTGTATTTAATTGTTACATTTCTTTGCTTCTTTTTATCTGGAACTTTCTGCAGCTTTTCTTTGTCTTTTATGACCTAGACTTTTTTTTAATGTTTATTTATTTTTGAGAGAAAGAGAGACATAGCACAAGTGGGGAGGGGCAGAGAGTGGGGGAGATACAGAATCTGAAGCAGGTTCCAGACTCTGATCTGTCAACACGGAGTCTGACATGGGGCTCGAACCCACCAACTGCGAGATCATGACCTGGACCGAAGTTGGAGGCTTAACCGACTGAGCCACCCAGATGCCCCTAGGACATTGACATTTTTGAAGAATACATCTTCTCTCTCCCCTTTATACAGAATGCTCCTTATTTACATGTTTTATTTCAAAGAATTATATTTTATGTTTTAAAGGCCTTATCCTTTAATTAAATATAAAAATGTTCAAGTATCTTTCTTTCAGTTCTTTTAGGAGTTCATTTTTAAAAAAATCGTTGATACATCAACTAATGAATAAACAAAATATGGTATATTCAATCAAAAGAATATTATTCAGCCATAAAAGGGAATGAAGTACTAATATATGCCATAACATGGATGAACCCTGAAAACATTTCACTAAGTGAGAGAAGCCAGACACAAAAGGTCACATATTGTATGATTAAATTTATATGAAATGCACAGGCAAATCCATAGGCCCAGAAAGCAGATTACTGATTGCCAGAGACTAGAAAGAGGAGAGAGACTGGATACAGAGCTCCTTTTTGGGGTGATAAAAACATTTATGAATTATACACATTAAAATGATAAATTTTATGTTATGTGTTTTTTTCCATAATGTGTAAAATTTTTTGATCCATTTATGTATAGTTGGTTTAAAAAATTAGGTAGGAACCAGCTTCAGTTTTGTTTTGTTTTATTTTCCCAATGGGCTAGTCCATCACCATAATGCCCAAATGATAAATTGGTTTTGAGCCAATGATTTCAAATGCCTCTTTTCATTGTATTCTGTATTCTTATATTGATTTGAGTCCCTTTTTGGACTTTCTGTTCTGACCCAGAGTTCCATCTGCCTCTTCCTATGCCGACAGCATACTATTTTATGTACTGTAGCTTTAAGTTATGCTTTGATATTTTGCAGGACCAATTCCCTGCTCAATTCTTCACTCCCAGAATTCTTCCTTTGCAGAATTGTCCTGGAAGTTTTGGTACTTTTGCTATACGAGATAAATATTATAATCTTCACTCAGGTTCCTTGTTAAAGCTTTAGAATTCTTCTGATAGACTTTTTTTAAAAAGCAATTTTAGGTTCATAGTGAAAATGAGTGGAAAGTACAGAGTTCCATGTACTCCATGACCCCCACTCCCAATACACACATACACATAGTCACAACCTTCCCATCACACAGGACCAGAATGGTACATTTGTTACAATGAATGAGCCGTCATTGGCACATCATTATCACCTAAGTCCATAGTTCATATTAGGGTTCACTCTTGATGTTATACATTGTAGTGTACCTTGTTCATTCTTGGTATTGTATATTAGGCTTTTGACAAATGTATAATAACATATATCCATCATTGCAGTATCATACAGAACATATTCACTGCCCAAAAAGAATCCTCTATGCTCTGCCTATTCATCCCTCCCTGTCCCTCAACCCCTGATAACTACTGATCTTTTTACTGTCTGTATAGTTTTGCTTTTTCCAGAATGTCATATAGTTGGAATCATACAGTATGTAGCCTTTTCAGATTGGCTTCTTTTACTTAGTAATATGTATTTAAGTTTCCTCCATATTTTTATGGCTTGACAGCTCATTTCCTTTTGGCACTGAGTAATATTCTGTTATCTAAGCTATATTCTGTTTCTAAGCTATTTATCCATTCACCTACTAAAAGTTATCTTGGTTGCTTCCAAGTTTTAACAATTATGAATAAAGCCACCATAAATATCTGTGCCTAGGTTTTTGTATGGATGTAAGTTTTTATTTTCAAGTAATCTCCACACCCCATGTGGAACTCACAACCTGAGATCAAGAGTCACATGCTCTACCAACTGAGCACCCCTGTGTGGCACCCCTGTGTGGACATAAGTTTTCAGTTCCTTTGGGTAAATACCAGAAGCACAATTGCTGGGCCATATGATAAGAATATGTTTCATTTTCTAAGAAACTGCAAAACACTCTTCCACAGTGGCTGTACCATTTTGCATGCTCACCAGCAATGAATGAGAGTTCCTGTTGTGTCACATCTTTGTCAGCATTTGGTGTTGGTATTCTGGATTTGGGCCATTCTAATAGGTACATAGTGGGCTATTGGAATTTTGACTGCCAAATTTATCCTCTAGTTTGGGATTAGCTCTCCGTTATTCAAGTCTTCTTTTATGTCTCTAAGTGGATATTTATAATTTTTTCAAGTAAGTTCTATATATTTTTGTAACATTTATTTCTATTTATTTACATATGTCTTATATTATCTATGACACAATTTCCTTTACATTTTCCAAACTATTTTCTGTGTCTGACAGTTACTGATTTTTATATTTTTTTATACTGATTACCTTACTGAAGTCCAGTTCTAGATGACATAATATAGTTGTAATAATTTTACCTCCTATCCATGTTTATACTTCTTATTTAGGTGCTTTCTTGAGAAATTCTCATCCACATACTTGTCTTTCATCCATCTGGCATAAATAAATTCAGCTCCCTCCTCTTTAGCTGTGGCTCTCAATCTGTTTCTGAATTTCAGACTCCTCTCTAGACTTGAGACATCTTTTTATTCGTTCAACAAATATTTATCAAGCGCTTACTGTGAACTAGACCCTTTCCAGATATATCTTCTGGAATAGTAAAACAACTAACTCCTAACAAAGAAAGTTTTATTTATAAGAGAATAACACTGCTGTGTTGTTATTATAATGTTTAAGTTTTGCAAGATAGTGTGCATTTCATTACAAAGAATCTCCAGTTTCTCAAGCACTTCATATTTGTAAAATTATGCCAAAACTACATTTACCCAGCATCCTGCAATGTATTTTGGTGTCTCTGCAGCTCGTTTGATCCTGGAAATCCCATTTTTACATGTTTCAATCTTAAATTTGGGATAAAGAACTCCAACATGTAATGTTTTATCAAAAGAATATATGGTGCCAACCGTCATGAGGATTTAAGACAGTGATCACAAATAAATGTGATAAATCATTTACTTGAATGGTTCACCCAGCAGATTTTAAGTCAAAGTTTACAATTTATTTTTTATATTTTCCCACTGGCTTGCTTTGATGATTCATCTAAAGCCACATGATTAGCTCAACTTCAAACCTCTATCAGCATATTGTAGAACTGGTATCACTCTTGAGAAAAAAGATCTGCAGGAGTTTAGGAAGTGGGAGGTCATCTGAGAAGGTTCAGAAAATAGACAAGTTGTTTATATGCAACTGTGGTTATTCTGTAAGGAGAGAAAGTCAGAAGACTGGGGTTTAGGTACTAGATCTTGCATTATGTAGGGAGAATTACAGCTCTTTTCTCCAGCTATAAGATGAGAATAAGTGTACTTACTCCTCTACTTCAGACCATGTTAGGAGAATAAATTAGATAACATATGACAACCTTATAATATTCTTGTTATTGTGGAATGTTAGGAAAGATCACCTAGTCAAACCTTTTCAGTGCAAGGAATCCCATATACAGTGCTCCTAACAAGTAGATAGGTATTAGGCTTGATGAGGGAGTGTGGGGCAGGCTGAGGACAAAATACAAGCTGGCACACCCCTCGCCCCTCCCCCACAGGTGGAATATGTGTGATATTCCTAGGACACTCCTGGCTACCCAAGAACAAAGGAAGGGGGTTTAAGTGCTCGCCATGGTAAAGTGAGAAACTAAGGCAAATGAAAAACTAAATTCCCTTACCACCTGCAGCCCATTGACAAGTCCTTGAAATCAACCGAGTGACCTTCCTCTAAGATCTCAGCTGCCTTGATGATGACACTTTGCTAGGGGCAAAGGAGAGTCCTAGCTTAACATTATCCCAACCTCCAGGATCCTGTAAGTTTGCTTCCTTTACCTCAACTGCCCCAAGATGTATTCTGGCAATCGTACTCCAAGCTTATGGCCCCCTGATATACATCTGAAGGTTCTCATGACTGAGGTTTTACTAAATGATAATAAATGGTGTTTTCCTAGCAACAGCTAGCCCCTCAAGGTCCTGGAAACTTTGCTTCTAAAATTCCTTAGAGACTTACTCTATCCCTGACCCCCTCCCAACCTGAGTGTATGTAACAAGTTACCCATCATGACCCCATGCAGCTCTTCCTGCCCATAGGTCCTGTCCCTGTGCTTTAAATAAAATTATCTTTTTGCACCAAAGATGTCTTAAAAAATTCTTTCTTGGCCATGAGCTCCAGACCACCCCACCATCACCCCAAAACCTCATCAGGATCTGCTATGTAATAGAGAAATCAAAGGTTATAGAGAAAAGTACTCTATTAAAAAGGGTAAATACTAATATAAGGTATTAACTAATACCTTACTAACTAACTAAATACTAATATAAGGTATTAACACATACTCTAATGATGAAGACTAAAATGGGGGAAATCATCTTAACCAGCAGGTTTTTTTTAAGTTTATTTATTTATTTTGAGAGAGAGAGACACACACACAGAGAACAGGGGAGGGGCAGAGAGAGAGGGAGAGAAAGAATCCCAAGCAGGCTCCTCGCTGACAGCAATGCTGGGGGCAGGGAGTTGGGGGGTGGGGGGTGGGAGTGGTACCTAGATCTCACAAACAGGAGTTCATGACTTGAGCTGAAGTCGAGTCAGATGCTCAACAGACTTAGCCACCCAGGCACCCCCAGTTATTTCTGTATAACAAAATATTCTAAGGACACATGGAATTTTCTAATGTCAGATCCTTTGGAGGCAATGCCAAATGATATGGGATATATAAACTCACAATATATTTAAATCTACTCCTAGCTACTGAACACTTAGAAGGTTTTTCTTTCCAAATAAAGAAAATAACTTTAATTTTTGATATTTAAAATTTGGGATAACTATGTATTACATTTAGCAAATGTCAGATTTTCTATTCCAATGTGACTCAGCAGTGATAAAAAGTAAAAAGATTCTAAAAGCAAAATAGTTGCTGTCAGTGGAAATAAAGTGCTTCAGGTTTGTTTGCATTACAGTCCCAGAACAAAACAAAACAAAACAAAAAAAGAATCAAAGTACTGTCATGTTGAGAAAATGCTTAAATTACCTAAAACATCAATAATGGCCAGGCTAGCCTGTTATGTATTGACCATCTCTACCAGTGAAATAAGAACATGGAACATGTACTATTTTCATCATAAATACTATTTAATAAAAAATTGGAGACAGGACATGCACAGAAGAAAGCCTTTCTTTTTCTGGTTTCAACATCACTGACATCATCCTTCCTAAAACAAATAAATAAATAAATAAATAAATAAATAAATAAATAAATTACACAATCCATTGGCCTGAAATGAGGTTCTCATTAGTTTTTCTCCCACAAGTGAATAGGCCAACAAAAAGCTGCATTCCAACTAGGTTGTCTCCTTGAAAACATTTATTTTGTGTTCTTTAAAATGCTTTTGTGCAAGGAAGACTCATGACAATGGTGTTGATTGACAAAAGGAGGGCCTTGATTGTGTTTATAAACAAACACAAGACCTGTGACTTCAAGTTGCAATGCAAACATTAAACAAAAATATGCTGCCTTCTCAGACTGAAAAATGCAGGACCTTTAGTCAAAAAGAAAATATATTGATTAAGTACCTGTCAGATACGTAACACTAGACATAAACTTTTTTTAAAATGGAAGAGAGGAAAATCTATAGCCAATTTAATGAACTTATTTCTGTTTCTTGGCTCACCTAAAATTCTGCTATAGTATTTTTCTTCTTCACTAAAAGTGTTCAAATACCACAATCTATTAGCACATATAGCCTAAAATACTGTGTTTTCATAAAATTTTGCACATTTTCTTTATGGCATTTACTAAAAAAATATTCTTAGTTCTCAGGAAAAAAGGAGTGGATCTTTATTACTTCTTAAAATGGTTCCAGAGAAATAAACTGTTGGAAGTTCCTTTACTATCTTTTTTTTTCTTCAAATGAAGTACATCCTGTCTGAAAGAGAATTACTAACAAACTAAAAGCAAGAGTTTCAGGGTAACTGAATTTAAAAATATTTTGCATTGAAAGAAAGTTCTGATATGTTCTGAGCATATCAGATGATAGGCTTTAGTATAAAAAAAAAGCTCTTCAAGGTACTATGTTAAGCCATGATAGCTTTTAAAACACTTGTTAAACAAAGTTGTGACTCATGCTTGTGGTCAGTGTATGAGGAATTAGAAATTGTTTGAGTTTCAATAAATCAGATCTTAGAATTGGTGAGGACAGGTATTGCTACGTGGTAATGCAATTTGTAGAATTTTGCAGCTGTGTGACTAAAGGAATATACTTTATGATAACTTAAAAGAAACTGTGACTCTATATATTATACTTTGGCATCAGGAGTAGGGAACTTAAATTCTCAAGGAATAAGGCTTGGTACCCTTGGTGCTCTTTCCTTAAAACACCCTGGAGAACGGAGCAGGGAAGCCACTCTCTTCCAGGTCTCAGCTTCTGACTTCTTAGGGTCAGAACTTCCATCAGTGGAGCAAGTAGCAACAACAGTAGCAGCAAACAGCAACAGGAGCAACATGCATTTTCTTCCATATCAACTTAATATCAACTGACTCTTAGCAACATAAGTATTTTTATAGTCACCACTGCAGAGGAAAAAAGTGCAAGGGCAACTGTAGGCACAGGAAAGTTCCTTAGAAGAAAGAGGGACAGAGTAGAAAGATGCCGCCATTTGTTGCCCACACCAGAAACCTGGGTGACAGTCATGCTTTATGCCTTCCTTGACTCCCCACCCACATCCAGATATTCCAGACTGAAAATTATTCCTATCCAGTGTTTCTCGAAAGTGTCCACTTCTTTCTTTCCCTGGTACCCTGACATAAATTAAGCTACCTTTTTATCTCATCTGGCATTTTGTAACAGACCCCTGGCTACCACCACTCATCCAGACATCCTCCATGTGAGAACCAAAGTGAGATTTTTTTCCCCAAAGTTTATTTATTTATTTTGAGAGAGAGAGGGAGTATGCACTGTGTGCGCGAGTGGGGTCGGGCAGAGAGAGACCCCCAAGCAGGCTCCTCTCAGTCAGCACAGAGCCTATTGCCAGGCTCAAACCCAGGAATGTGAGATCATGACCTGAGGTGAAACCAAGAGTCAGACTCTCAACTGACTGACTGAGCCGCCCAGGAGCACTCCCCCCCACCCCCGACATTTTACATAAAGTTTGTTTGTTTGGAGAAGGAGCACACAAAGTGAGCTTTCTAAACTTCAAGTCTCCCTTGTGTAAAACTTCAGTAATTTCCCATTGCTGTCAGGATAGAGTCCACACTTCCTCATGTAGCTTTGGAGCCCCTTCCTGATCTGAGACTCTTCTAGCAAATACTTCTGAAGTTCCACCTCTTTATTCTCCGAATTACTGAAATTTCAGTTCTCTGAACAAGTGACGTTCTCAGCTCTGGATCTTTGCATGTTCCCAGCGTGTTCCTACCCCTGCCTACCTCTCCTGTGTCAGGTCATACACTGTCCGCTCGGTGCCCCATGGCTCCACCTTGGGCTGGGAATGCACACTGGTCTTCTCTCTTAGGGATGCTCGTGTTTTCTCTGGTTCGAATGCTCCTCCCCAATTATGAAGTACAGTGTATACCTATGAGACAGCAGCATGGTACACTCAATAGCTATATGCAAAACTAGCATGAGGGAGAGTAGGTACATATTTTAAGCACATCTTGAAAACAGTTTCAGAAGTATGAAGTTCTCAGAAACCACAGTGGAAAACTAATATATAGACCACTGAAAATGAAACGAGAATGATTCTTTTTGAATGACATTTGGAAAACTGAGAGGCTGAGACAGAATCTAGACAGGTCCTCCAGGTCGCATAAGGGGTTGCTAAAACTTCCAAAGATGAACTACTTACGCTGCATTATAATAAGTAGCTCATGGTCCATGAGCAGTGGATGTTTCCAGGCCAGTGGGGAAAGCAAAGATATCCTCAACCATGTAAGAGATCTGTTGAGTAATGGATTGAGACTGAGTTTCTATTTTTTGCCATGTTCCTCTGAATTATCTCCAGACCTGTATTTCCAACCTGATGGTGTATGTCACTACTTGGGCATCCCACAGGCACCTCTCAGAAGACCTTACCTGTCCAGAACAGAATTTGTCACTTTTCTCTCAACCTGCTGCTTTTCCAGTGTTTTCTCTTCTAGTTAGCGGCACCTCCATCCACTCAGATATCCAAGCAAGAGATCCAAGATATCCACTAACATGTTCCTGCAGTAAAAAACAAAAACAAACAAACAAACAAAAAAAACAAACAACTCTTACCACCCACATGCAACATGTCACCCTCTCTTCTTGATACTACTTTCTTCATTTTTTTATTTGAGTACAGTTGACACATGATGTTATGTTAGTTTCAGGCATATAACATAGGCATTCCGACAAATCTGTATGTTATGGTATGCTCACAAGTGTAGCTACAATCTGCCACCTTACGACACTATTAAAATACCTTTGACTACACTCCCTATGCTGTACCTTTAATTTCGTAATAGTGCTCAAACCCACTGACTTCTCTTCATCCTCAGTGCCTCTACTTCAACGAAGGCTACACTCATTTCTGAATAATGAAGGTCCCTGATTGGTTTCCGTCCCTCCGATCTTGCCTTACCCTCATTCATTCCCCGTATTGCAGCCAGAGTTCTGTTTCCAAAGTTCACGTTTAATTATGTTGCTTCTTCTGTTTAAGACCTTAGAGCGATTCTCCATTGCTCTCAGGATAAAGCACTTGGTGAATATCTGTCGAATGACTTATCTTCTCAAATATTCAGAATAACATTAAGTTAGGCAGTATTATTCTATTTTGCAAGTAAGGGCACCAAGACTCAAGTGAAGAACTTAACCCAGAGTCAAACTGTCAGGTTTGTCTGACTCCTGAGGTGGTACTGTTTCTGTATCACACTGCCTATCCTTTCTCTCAGGAGACGGCTTCTTCACATAGATAGTGAAAAAAGACTGCTGGTTACACAATGCGTTTCTGCCAGTCATACACGAGTAAACAATTTCTGGTTCCCATAGCATTGTAGTAATTGCTTTATAGAAATATCTTGTACTGCAGTAAAAAATGTGATTAACCAGGAAGTGCAATTAAGCAGATTTTATTTTAAGAGCACGCAGAGAAAAGAGATTGTAAGCTTTTAGGCAAAATCTCAATATTACCAAAAACAAGCTGATAGGAATTTTTTTTTAAGCAGGCTTCACACCCAGCATGAACTTACGACCCTGAGCCAATCAGGACCTGAGCTGAGATCAAGAGTCGGACACTTAACCACCTGAGCCACCTGGGCGCCACAAGCTGATAAGAATTTTTAAGAACAGTTTCCAGGGTAGTAACTTGGAATTTCTACACGTAGAACTCTGCTGTCCATACCTTTCTATAGCAGGTATAATGACCATCAGATAGAGCTTTTGCCTGGCATAGGAGCTGGCACAGAGTAGATGTCCAGTAAGTATTTGTCACATGAATGAATTAATAAAGGGGAAAAGTAAAAGTGTTGCTGGCTATGATGGTCAGTTTTACTTTTAAAAGTAAAAGTAAAAAGTGAAAGTAATCTTCAGCATTCTAAGATGCACGGTCATTTATCACGGTCATCATATTCTTCCTACTAAGGGAAGATAGTAAAGTAATATATGTTAGCTAAGTTTCCCACTACATAGATCAAAACAAAAAAGTTTTCTTATTCTCAATAAACTAGAAGATTCATTCAATCAGAACCATTTATTTCCTAAATGTGGTGGTAAAAAACACATCTGATTCAAGTTTTTGGAGTTTCTACCAAAATTTAGCATATATATAAGTATACGTGTGTGTTTGTTTTCAACTATGAATTTAGCTATATTGAGAAAGAAGATTGACATAATCGGATGAAATAAAAGTTTTTATTTATTTGCAGATTTTAGGTATCATAGTTTTCCCAGTCTAGCTAATATTTCAGACTTCCTCGTGGTCATTTTTTCCCTAGTCCTCTTCACAGTTATATACTGTGGAGTTACTTAATAGATGATAATTTTAACCAAGGATCATATTTGTCATATTAAAACAAATGTAAAGTATCCTGGGGCGCCTAGCTTGGTCAGTCAGTAGAGCATGGGACACTTGATCTTGGGGTTGTGAGTTTGAGTCCCACATTGGGTGTAGAGACTACTTAAAAAGTTTTAAAAAAATTGTTTTTAAGTAGAATATCCTGAGTTCCTGGGTAAAATGTATAATAGATAATTCTTCACTAGTCAGGAAAAAGATAAAATTCAAATTGTATATATCACATACTATATTTCTAGGTCTCTCTTTTTACAGTAAAAAATTACACTTATAATATTGCGATAACATTGCATTAAACCTTTTAATACACAAATCTACAGTATGAAGATTTTAGAAACATACAACTTAGGGAAATGAAATCTTACTTTTCCTGTTAAAAACTAAAAAAAAAAATTATTGTTTATTTTTAAAGGAGAGAGAGACAGAGTGTGACTGGGGGAGGGACAGAGAGAGAGAGGGAGACACAGAATCTGAAGCAGGCTCCAGACTCTGAGCTATTTGCACAGAACCTGACGTGGGGCTCAAACCCATGAACCATGAGATCACAACTTGAGCTGAAGTCAGATGCTTAACCAGCTGAGCCACCCAGGCCCCCTTATTTCTCTTTTCTTAATAAAATAAGTCAGGGGCATCTGGGTGGCTCAGTCAGTTAAGCCTCCGGGCTCCTGATTTCATCTCAGGTTGTTATCTCAGGGTTTGTGAATTCAGGCCCCACACTGGACTCTGCACTGCTTGGGATTCTCTCTCTCACTCTCACTGCCCCTCTGCTCATGCTCTCTGTCTCTGTCTCTCTCTCTGACAATAAATAAATAAAACTTTTAAAAAATTTTAAATAAAAATAAATAAATCAGATCTTTATTTGTGTTATTGACTATGATGGCTGATCTCCTTTCAGGTCATGCTGTAAATAGGACCAGAAAAGAGGAGAGAAACTGAACTTGAGTTCCCATTGCAGTGAAATCATGATTTGGCTATGATACATTGACAGCTTGTACCCTTACTAGTTATATACTCCCTAGTTATGAATGTAGGTCTAATATCTCACTGCTTCTAAGAATATCCGTTTAGGAAATTTATTGTATCACCAACACCAAGAATTTCTGATGGAAGTTAATCCTGTCCTGAGGCTGAGGTGAAATTATTTTAGGACTCAGCTCAGATACTGTAATGAAAATTTGCTTTCAACCATGGCATGATATTGGCAAATTTGGAAAATCTAGGAATGCACGTGATAATTAGCTCAATATTAGAGTGTAAAGGCTATAGATTTTTCAGACCCTTTTTTTTTTTTTTTTTTGATGGGACACGAGCTCCTGGGAAATATTTTTGCAACTGTTCTGGACATCAGCCTTGGCTGGAGAAGCAGTGTCATACTTCCTTCTGTCTGGGGACCCCTCTCTTCTCTGATTCTTTAGTCACATGTAGGGCAGCCACAATTAGCTTGGCGTAGGAGCACCAGTTTACAACAGCTTTTATAAGCAGAGGAAGTGCTGCACGCACAGTATACCTATGCAAATTTGCTCTCTGTAGGTGTTGGCCCTCTGTGCTGGAGAATCCATCCAGCTCAGCGTTCCTCTCTGGGTCTC
This sequence comes from Panthera uncia, assembly GCF_023721935.1. Lineage (NCBI taxonomy): Eukaryota > Metazoa > Chordata > Mammalia > Carnivora > Felidae > Panthera > Panthera uncia. The sequence continues at coordinate 19,870,449 of NW_026057585.1, read as the reverse complement.
TGAGGGTTGGGTTTCCTTCCGGCAGTAAAGTGGGTGGGAATCTCTCTGAAACCACTCTATTTTCTTGCTTGTGTTTTTTTGGTTTTTTTTTTGTTTTGTTTTTTTTTTTTCACTCTGAGGGAGATGTATAATAGTTCCTACACATTCTTTTGGTTGACGTGTTCAGCTTCACCTTCCCATGCATCTGACTTCAGCATGTTTTTTGTCTTCAAGTGAATTATGCACAAAACGTACAGCAGCTGCCTACACCAGATAACTGCACAGAGCAGGTTTGTAGAGCAGTGTGGTCGGTCAGTCCTTCCCTTCCTAAGCTGCACTCTGCTCCTTGAGGGTCCCTTGAGTTCTCAACTGCCGGAGTTCAAGGAAATGTGACCATATTTTTGATTTCTGTAGAAAAATAAAGCAGTTTAAAATTCAGAGTACCCATGTAATCATTTATGGAAAAAAAAATCTCTAAACCTTTGTTTTAGAGAGCAAAAGAGAAAAGAGGTAGGAAATCCCCTCAACAGTTTTATTTAGAAAAAAAAATCACACCTATGGTACCTCCATGGTGACAAATAAAAATAATAATGCAGGAGCAGAATTTGGTAGACATATTTTTAACTAGATTATTAAACTTCACAGCATCAAGTACCAGAGCACTGAACATAATTTATTCGATTTATACTCGCTGCTGCATACCTAAATGATTTTCACACGCCATGCTGCTGCCTCTTCTTAGGCAGCTTAGTGGTTACTGTGGATCATGAACCCCACCCTTTTGATCAGATAAAGCTAAAATATGATGATGTAGGGAGAAAAAAAACCGCGTATATTCATGAGCCAGTGTTTAGAAGGATTTATAAGACATAAAATATCTAAAATGGAAATTTATCAGACTCTTTAATTAGTTTGTAACATTTTAAACAATATTGCTTATCAAGTTGCCTTTCAACAGGCTAAAATCTTCTGAAACATCTATGTTAATAGAGGGCTTAAATGATTTTTATCATGCTTAGATTTGATTTTTTAAAACAACATGAGCTTCAGGTAAATCATTTGGTACATACCAGTAAGACTTCACTTGTGTAGTAAACTATCTACATAAACATATTTGGTGGTTCTGCAAATCTCCTATTCCTTTTGCTAACCCAATGGATACCATGCTCCTTCTGTGTGGAAATTTTGAAGCTATCACTGGCATCAGGTCTTTTAGTTCTGTCTTTAAAAGTGTCTTTAAAAGACTTCCATCCACCACTGCTACATGACAAGCCTTTACAGCCATTTCCGTATGCTCTTCTAGGAAAACTTCTAACTGATGTGATTTCCTCCCATCTACTCTCTACCTTGCTACTAGAGTTATCTTTGTAAATGCAGAACTGATCATTTCATTCTTCTACTTGGAAACCGTTAGTGGTTCATAGTTCCCTAGAATGGGTTACTGGTGTGACAAGATCACTATAGCCTTTGGGACATTGCCTCTAACCTAAAGCAGTTCCTTCTGATGACCCCAGTATACTATTCAAATATTACTGGTTATTGGGGGGGGGGCTTTACTTAAAAGGTTTGGAGGCACCTCTTTAAAGCAAGGTTCTTAACTGAGACCTGAGAACCCTGGGAGAACAATATGTGGACTTCAGGATATTTATGATCCTCTGTAGTTTCTGGGAGTGGGTCCTCAGAAATAACCTATTCTTAAAGGGGACTATACTTCTAAAAAATTTTAAAACCGCAGCTCCATAACATACATTGGCCTTAACAATCCCTTCTATACTGTCTCACAACATTAACAACAACCATTCTTTCCCATGCATCTTACACTCCAGCCACTGCAGACTATTTGGCATTTTTCCAACCTGCCAAGTTTTCCAGCCCTCATCTTTCTGCAGCTTTATCTTCATTGCTTCCTTCTTCTTACCTTTAGCTTCAGCAATGATGAATTGTTTGTAGCTCTCTGAAATGTACTTTCAAGTTTCGATGCTCAGTCACACACTATCTTCAGCTTGGAATGTCCTCACAATCTGCCTGATGAACTCCTGGAAGTGATCTTCACCATCTGGTGAACTCTTCTGAATGAACCTCCTCCCCTCCCTCCTACTAGAAGAATTCTTTGCTCTTGTTGTTATGTTGCCTTCTTATTTTATATTAATATTTATATTATTGTGCTAATTTTAATTTATTCTAATGATTTCCATATATTTTTCTCCCCATAAGACTGTGCTACTTGAAAGTAAGTCCCTAATTTATTCATCTTTATATGTTGGATGACTGTTCTTTTAACCTCATCTCAGTCTGTGAAACGCTGACTTAATCCTTGAAGATTAAAATAGTTACAATGTCATTTCTGGAAAAACCTCTTCAGTCCCCCAAGTCAGGGGGAACTCTCTTCTCTGTGATACCTAGTAGTTCATAAACAAGTCTATTAAATCAGTTATGCCTTTCTCTTATCTTTCTCAAGTATAAGAACTGAGAGCCTTCAGTTTTACAGGCTCAGCTCTGCTCAGTTCCTTGGCCTAATCTTTATCAATGGAGCAAACAGCAGTGGTTTCAGCCCCACCTGTGAATGTACTGCCCATCGCCTCCAGCACCACCACCACCACAACTCTTAGTGTGTACAACCCTAATATCTTTACTGCCTGCCCTTTCTCTGTGGAAACTGGACCTGTATATCCACTTACCTTGGAAGCCTCTTGCAAATGGGAGGATTTCATAAAAACCCTGACACTGTGTCTTTCTTCCTACCCCAACTTCAAGATCAGTGCTCAACGAGGTAGGGCCTAATATTTCAGTTTGAAATGCTTGTCACTCTGTTAATAAAGGCTGCACTTAGAGCCAGTTTAATTTTCGTGACCAGGGTCAGCCAGATCTGTTTTCTGCTTTATCCTATTCCCTAAAAGCCTGGAGCAAATTGTCCAGTGGCAATGTTTAATAATCCTTAATGCTTAACACAATGGCTTCCCTAGAGTGGATACTCAGCACGAATGAATGGACAAATGGACATCCGTTTAAAAAAAGAAAAAGAAAGAAATACCTATATACAATAAGAAGTAACAGAGACTGTGGTGAATATCTACAAAGGACAACTCTTCCTTAGCACTATCCATTTCTTAACAGGTGAGATGGTGGGCTGAGGGTTGTCAGATACACTTTTTCAAGAGAAGCTGGACATCCAGATTTTTATGTGACTTTTTTGATATTGTAAGAAGGAGCATGGTTCCTGCCCAGTGTGTTGTACTTTTATAGGATAAAACAGATTACCATGTAGTCAAGTCAGACATCTGCAAGGGTGAAAAACATAGACTAGCTTTCTGTGATTTTTCAATGCTAGTTGAGTGTCAGTATTTCTGGAAAGGAGGATTAATAGTGAAATGTCCTTTACAGGACTTATCATGATAGAAACAAGTTAGGTTATTTGGATTCTTGGCCATTGTTCTCCTCAGTCTATCATATCCTATTGCCAGAATAAGAAAATCCAGGAAGACAGAGTCTAGAGGCATCAGTAGCCTGGGACAGATAACTTGCTTCATGTTGACTGAAGAATAGTTGTGTCCTAATAAGGAGATCATTAAGATGGTTCCTTTTTAATCTTTTGCCAATGACATGTGACAAGGGAGACCCGGAAAAATATGGGCTCAATAAATATTCATTCGATGCATGAATGAATGAATGAATGAATTTGTTGTTCTACATTTACAGAAATTTTTATAAGAGGTTGCGTCTTTTCATTGCAAATTTTCTTTAATTCAGTATCATGAAGATATTCAATAAATAGATGATGACTAGAGATTTTGTTTCAAATTTATTTCAGAAGCTTCTTTTAATACACCACTTTGTATCCACTGGGGTCAAAAATGAACTATTTACAGCTTTGTGCATCAAAGGACACTATCAAGAGAATGAAAAGGCATCCCACAAAATGGGGAAAAGTTTTTGTAAATCGTATATCTGACAAGGGATTAATATCCAGAATATATAAAGAACTCCTATAACTCACTAACAAAAAACCCAAACAAGCCAGTTTTAAAATGGTGAAAGACTTGAATAGACATTTCCCCAAAGAAAATGTACAAATGGCCAATAAGCACATGAAAAGATGCTCAACATCACTAATCATTAGGGAAATGCAAATCGAAACCATAACGAGATACCATTTTACACCCATTAGAGTGGCTATTATTAGGGGCGCCTGGGTGGCTCAGTCATTTAAGAGGTTGACTTCAGCTCAGGTCATGATCTCGCTGGGTTTGTGAGTTCGAGCCCTGTGTCCGGCTCTGTCCCTGGAGACTCCTTCAGATTCTGTGTCTCCTCCTCTCTCTGCCACTCCCATGTTCATGCTCTGTCTCTCTCTGTCTCTCAATAATAAATAAACATTAAAAAAATGTTTTAAAAGAATGGCTATTATTAAAAACATACAGGGGTGCCTGGGTGACTCAGTTGGGTAAGCATCCAACTCTTAATTATGGCTCAGGTTATCATCTCTCAGTTCTTGCGATCAAGCCCCGTGTTGGGCTCCGGGCTCATAGCATGGAGCCTGCTTGGGATTCTCTCTCTCTCTCTTTCTCTCTCTCTCTCAAAATAAATAAATAAACATTTAAAAACAGATAAACAGAAAATAAAAAGTGTTGGCAAAGATGTAAAGAAGTTGGAACTCTGCATTGGTGGAGGGAATATAAAATGGTTCAACTACTGTAGAGAATAGTATGGTGGTTACTCAAAAAAATCAAACAGAATTATCATATAACCCAGCAATTCTAGATACACATTCTAGATACATACATGGTTGAAATCAGGGACTAGAACAAATATTTGTACATTCATATTCATAGAAGCATTATTTATAATAGGCAAAAAATGGAAACAACTTAATTGTCCTTTGATGGATGAATGGATATACACAATGTGTTGTATATGTAAATGGAATATTATTCAGCCTTAAAGAAGAATGAAATCCTGATACATGGTACAACATGGATGAACTTTGAAAACATTATTCTAAATGAAGTAAGCCAGAAAAAAAAGGACAAATAGTTTATGATTCTGCTTATATAAGGTATCTAGAGGAGTCCAATTCATAGACACAGAGAGTGGAAAGTGGTTACCAGGGGCCAGGGGGAGTGGGCAATTATTGTTTAATGAGTACAGAGTTTCAATTTGGAATGATGAAAAAGTTCTGAAGATGGATAGTGTTATTGGTTGCACTGTAACATGAATGCACTTAATGCCACTGGATTGTACACTTAGGTTTTAGAATAGTAGGGGTGCCTGGGTGGCTCAATCGGTTGAGCATCAGACTTCGGCTTAGGTCATAATCTTGTGGTTCCTGAGTTCCAGCCCCACATTGAGCTCCCTGCTGTCAGCCTGTCAGTGCAGAGCCTGCTTTGGATCCTCTGTTCCCCTCTCTCTGTTCCTCCATGCTTGCACTCTTCCAAAAATAATATATATTTTTTAAAGTTTTAGAATGGTAAATTTTATGTTATGTATATTTTACCACAATTTAAAAAAACGAGTTATTCATAATCATGATCTTTATTTCTGGTTTACATAGGGTTTTGCGTCAGGCTCTTTTGTGCCTTTACCTTAGTTTCTCTATTGTTCTACTTTCTGTGTATATGTACCAAAGAAAGAATGTGGGGGCTTGGGGAGGGGCAGCTGGGTGGTTCAGTCAGTTAAGTGACCAACTCCAACTCTTGATCTCAGTTCAGGTCATGATCTCACCATTTGTGAGTTTGAGCCCTAAGTTGGTCTCTGCACTAACAGCGCAGAGCCTTTTTGGGATTCTCTTTCTCCCTTTCTCTCTGCCCCTCCCTTCATCGTGTTTTCTCTCTCTCTCCCTCTCTTTCTCTCTTAATCTCTCTCAAAATAAATAAATAAACTTTAAAAAAAAAAGAATGTGGGGGTTAGGGGGAGGTGAGGGAGAGAGGGAGAGAAAGAGAAACATTAAGACCAACAGCTCAAAGATTGGAGTAGGTAGGGCAGTTGATATTGATATGCGTCTCTCTGCAATAACAACTTGTCTTTAGAAAGTCTTGAGGTGCCTGGGTGGCTCAGTCAGTTAAACATCCAACTTCAACTCCGGTCATGATTTCGCGGTGCATGAACTCGAGCCCCGCATCAGGCTGGGTGCTGACCGCTCAGAGCCTAGAGCCTGCTTCAAATTCTGTGCCTCGCTCTCTCTCTGCCCCTCCCCCGCGCGCGCGCGCGCGTGTGTGTGTGTGTGTGTGTGTGTGCGCGCGCGCGCGCTCTCTCTCTCTCTCTCTCTCTCAGAAATAATAAATGAATAAACTTTAAAAAAAAAAAAGAAAGTATAATTGCTCCAAGGATGCTTTGTTCTAGCCCTGGATATTTAAAAATATTGGTGTCATTTAGCATTTCCCTTGGCATGGGTGTTGTCTATTGGGATTTGTTCATCAGAAGAAAAGTAATCCTTCTAACTTTCAGAAGAATATGAGGAAAAGGAGCATGAGACCTATCTCACTTCTCTAACCCGTTGCCCATCACTCCACTTAAGTCCCATATAACCTCACGCCTAGACTATTACATTAGTTTCCTTCTACTGTAAATTCTTACCTCATTCAACATGTACAACACTATTCTACCATACTGATTTTCCAAAATATCATCCTTTCTTAGTAGATGACTTTACTTCCTATTTCACAAAGGCTATTTATCAAGCATGAATGCTCTTAACTTCCTGCTCTTTCCCCCACTTCTACAAGCATATCTGCATATGCTGTAACCTAGCCTCTTTTCCCTGCTCCAAAAGAAGTTTCAAACCTCATCCTAATCCAGCCACTTGTGCTGGGGATCTCATTCCCTCCCACTTCCTTGAGGACTTGGATCCATCAGCTGTCTCTTTTCTTTCCTGTGCCTTCAGCCTCCTTCTCTTCTTCAGCTCTTCCCCCTTTAGCCTGTAAACAAGGTGAAGTCTTTCTCAGTTAAAAAAAAAAAGTGCATTTCTCAAGTTTCCATCCTGAATTTCTCCTACTTGCTCCTGGGCCTCTTGAAAAACTGCATTATTTGCTTTCTCCACTTTCTTTCCATCCCCATAGGCTCCTACCCCGGCCCCAAACTGAAACTGCTCTATGAATGTTATCTGTGGCCCTTAGGTGCCAAATCCAGTAGGCAGTTTTCATTATTTATTTATCTAATCAGTCTGCAACCTTTGACACTCTGGGCTAATTTTTTTTTTCCACCTGATTTCCATGGAACCATCTCTCCTCACTCTGTAACCATTCCTTCTTACTTTTCCTCTGTCCACACCAGCTACTGTTGCATCCCACTGATCTGTCCTTTGCCATCCCTTCTCAGCCTGCACATTGAGGAGGTCTCCAAGCCGATGGCATCACCATAAGCTAATAACTCCAAAATTTCTTCATCTCCCTCAGCTTTCTCCGGTTTGCTAGACTCAGGTACATACTGAACATGTCTGCCTGGACACACAGCATATCCCTCTCCCCAGAGCAGTCCTCTCACCCGTTTTTCACATCTTGATAAATAGCGCTATCATCTATCAATTGCCCAGGTAAGAAACATGAAAGAGATTCTATGTTCTTCCATCTTCTAATCCAATTATGGCATGAAGTCCTGTGCATTTTACGAAAGTAACTTTTCAAGCCTATTTCCCATATTCATCTATCTTGCCTGGTTCTTTTTAGCTATTTAGCTAATCATTCTTTAACTATTCACTTACTCCAGTAAAATGACACCATGTTAAGCAGCCTATAAAATACTCTTTTTGCTATAACATTGTCAGTGGTGAGCTCAAATCTTTCATAAGAACAATTGGAAATTTAGGCCACACACTTTATTTTCTTCAAAAGTCAGAATATAACGATGAGATACCACTTCTCATCCACTGGGATAGCTATTATCAAAACAAAGCAATATTATTGAATTTTAGAAAGGAGTGAAATTCTGACACATAGTACAATATGGAAGAACCTTGAAGACATTATGCTAAGTGAAATAAGTCAGATACAAAAGAACAAATATTGTATGATTCCGCTTATATGAGGTACCTGGAGTAGTCCAGTTGATAAAGACAGAAAGTAGCATGGTCGTTGCCAGGGATGGGAGAAAAGAATAATAAGAAGTTATTATATAATGGGCACAGAGTTTCAATTTGGGATGAAAAAGTTCTGGAGATGGATATCACCGATGGTTGCATAATAATGTAAATGCACTTAATTCCACTGAATGGTACACTTAAAAAGGGTTAAACAGTAAATTTCATTTTTTATGCCTTATTCAACTCAGGCTGCTATAATAAAAATGACATTGACTGGGTGGCTTAAACAATAAAAATTTGTTTCTCCCAGTTCTGGAGGCTAAGATGTTTAAGATCAAGATGCCAGCAGATTTGGTGTCTGACGAGGTCCTGCTTTCTGTCTTGGAGACAGCTGCTTCTTGCTGCATCCTCACATGGCTAAGAGAAAAATCATCTTTCTCCTGTCTCTTCTCATAAGAACACCAATCTCATTCATGAGGGCTCCAGCCTCATGACCTAATTACCTCCCAAAGGCCCCACCTCCAAACGCCCTGTAGTGGGAATTTAAGCTTCAACATATGAATTTGGGCAGTGGGGGCGGTGGGGGGGGGACACAAATATTCAGTCCACAGCAACCACAATTTAAAAATTAGAATATATTTATCAGATTTTTCAAAATTGTCATTCCTAAGATGTCTTTCTGTAGAGTTCCAGGAGTGTCTGCTCTGTCCCCTGTGATACGAGGAGGTGGGAACTAACTGAAGTAAATGGTATCTTGCCAGAAGGATAGGAGGGACCAGTTCTAAAAGACAATCAGAGAAGACACAGAGCAATCTGAAACTCCTGGGTAGAAATAGAGAATGTCTGTATCTCAGAGGGTGACCCTCTGAGGGTCTGTTCCTCCAGAGACCCAGATTCCCCTATTTGTGTCCCTGCGGAAGCTCAGCAATACAGTGTGTGTTTCCCAGCTTGCACAGAATCTTCCCCGCTTCTGTTAAAGCCAGCATTCCTACCATGCACTCCAACACAAAACTGAACTATAGTTAAGCAGAAAAATAAATAGTTTAAAAATACATGCATTTTGAAGTAATTATGGAGAAACGCAAAAGCTGAATAAAAGAGACCAGCAACTCAAGATCAGAACAAAGCCTTTGGGAGCTCTAACAGGAAAATATGTGTATCATTGTCAAGTGCCAAAGTCAATACAGCATACAAACCAAACCCAAAGCTTATCTGTGTGGTTTCCATAGTGTCAATATATATGCAAAGTTGGTCTGACTGCACTGAGACCCAGCAAAGGTCATGGAAGTAAAAACAAAAGTCAGACTGTCTCTGTGAACCTTTGGCAAGTGCCAGGTTTCCTGGACGTTTTCTCATTTCTAGAGAAGTGAGCGAGAGGTGGCAGTAATGTTCTTTTCCTCTCTTGCTCTCTCTCTCTCTCTCTCTCTCTCCCCCTCTCCCCCCTCCCTCTCTTCCTCCCTTCCTGCCTCCCTCCCTCATGAATTAAAGCATTATTTTCTTTGAGTCCCAGGAAATGAAATTCATATTTACAGTGAAAGGTTACTGATGAAAGAGATGACCTGTTCCTTTTAATATATATTTATTTTCATGTATAATTGCACTATGGTTTTAAAAGTGAGAGTGGTTTTCTTTAAAATAGACCTGCTTTGGGGGGATAAATACCCACTCTTTTTAATTTTCCTCCTGCTTGTCAAATCAAAATAGCTTCAGATAAATGAGTAACACAAGAATAGCTGCACAGAATCAGGACGAGAGGAGCAGCACATCACACATTTTTCTTTGATTGTGCTGCAGGTTGGGGGTACAAATTGGGAGGCTGCTGAGATGCTAGGTGCATGTGAGTGACAAATTATATTAGTTGAAAAAGTAGCTACACTCAGTGGGATGAATTTGCCTTGGTAATTAGAAATTTAAATAGCAGCTGTGTACTGGGGATAGTTTTTGGTTTGGTTTTGGTGGGGTTTTTAAAAAAATTTTTTTTATGAGACTGTAATGATTTACTGCTTGCTTTAAGGTAGTGATTTTTTAGGGGTGCCTGAGCAGCTCAGTCAGTGAAGCGTCTGACTCTTGGTTTCCGCTCAGCTCATGATCTCCTGGCTTGTGAATTTGAGCCCCACGTCAGGCTCTGTGCTGACAGTGTGGAGCCTGCTTGGGATTCTCTCCCTCCCTCCCCAACTTGCGTGTCTCTGTGTCTCTCAAAATAAGTAAATAAACTTTAAAAAAAGGTGATGATTATTTATCTACTTATTTATGCATTTTTAGGTAAGCTCTACACCCAACATGGAGCTTGAACTCACAATCCTGAGATCAAAAGTCACATGCTCTAGGGATTGAGCCAGCTAGGTGCCTCTGAGTTTGTTTAGTTTTGTTGTGTTTTGTTTTGTTTTCTTGAGTAGAAAAGGATGGAAATGAAGCAGTGAGTTTATTTTACAAGCTTTTATTGAATCATTACTACATGCTGTGTGCACTCTGCCAGGTACAGTTCTGACTTATTTGAAGCTCATATCTGTTGACTAATTTCCCCCAAGGTCTCACTGCTAATAAATAATGAAATACAGGCCTTTGGGCCTGCTTGGGATTCTCTCTCTCCCTCTCTCTCTGCCCCTCCTCTGCTCACACACACTCTCTCTGTCTCAATAAATAAATAGATAAATAAAAAATAAATAAATAAATAAATAAATAAGTAAATAAGAGAGTTTTTGGGAAAATTAAGCAATATAGAGAAATAACCAATATACATAATCAATACTGACTAAAAATTATTAGTATTAACTCAAATACTATTAATAATTTCACTAATCCATAACATCCCATGTTCATATAGCCCAACTATGAGCCCTCTTGTCTTAGTTTCCCCCTTTTAAAAAAATTCAAGTTTGGGCCGCCTGGGTGGCTCAGTCGGTTAAGCATTTAACTTCTGCTCAGGTCATGATCTCATGGCTTGTGGGTTTGAACCCTGCGTCAGGCTCTGTGCTGACAGTTTGGAGTCTGGAGCCTGCTTCGGATTCTGTATCCCTCTCTTGCTCTGCCCTGCTCATGCTCTCTCTCTCAAGAATAAATAAACATTAAACAAAATGTTTTTTAAAAATTCAAGCTCTCTGCCTAGAGCTGAAATCTACCATGGACACTATTACAATGGCTGGATCTTTAGTACCCTGTGCTCTATTCCTGGGAACTGGATCTTGTGTCCTACATCATCAATTGTTGAATGGGATGCTACATGTTATTCACTTCCAATGGAGGCAGGATGCTCTACCACCTGATTTTTAATATCTCCATTGTTACCATATCTCAGGAAAATTAGACCACCTTAGCAATGTCTTTGATCAGGCTCTAGTTCAACATGATTCTTTACTAACTCTAGTTTGAACTGCTGAGTGGTTCTCCTGGCTTGCTCAGTCCTGCTTCTCGTCTTCCCTGCTAGCTACCTTGGGGTGCCTGGGTGGCCTGGTCGGTTGAGCATCCGACTTCTGCTCAGGTCATAATCTCACGGCTTGTGGGTTTGAACCCTGCATCAGGCTCTGTGCTGAGTTTGGAGTCTGGAGCCTGACTCGGATTCTGTGTCTCCCTCTCTCTCTACCCCTTCCCCACTCACAATCTGTCTCTCTCTTCCTCAAAGATGGATAAACATTTTAAAAAATTAAAATAAAATAAAATAAAATAAAATAAAATAAAATAAAATTATAGTACACTTTGAGGTCAAACTCACCTAAGATTCAGCATGTAGTATTATAGCTATGGAGGAGTCAAAGATGAAAATACATAGTCCTGCCCTAAAAGAACTTATAATCTTAGGGGCGCTTGGGTGGCCCAGTTGGTTAAGCATCTGACTTCATCTCAGGTCATGATCTCATGGTTCATGAGTTCAAGCCCTGTGTTGGGCTCTGTGCTCACAGCTCAGAGCCTGCAGTCTGCTTCGGATTCTGTGTCTCCCTCTCTCTCTGTTCCTCCCCTGCTCACACTCTGTCTCTCTCTTTCTCTCTCTCAAAAATAAAGATTAAAAAATAAATTAAAGAACTTATAATCTTCATAAAATAGAAAAAATATAAGACGTAGCTTACAAGCCCCCTTGATTTATTTCACTGGCCTTGCCTGTCTTGCATTCTGGACCATCAGCTCCTCCTTGAAAGCTTCTATGATATACCTACTTCACACCTCAAATGATTTTGCTGTTTGGGAGTGAACTAATTGCTTGTCCAAGAATTATGACCCTTCATTTTGGTTATCACTGTGTGGCCAGGTAGCCAACCATAAGTCCAAAGTCTCTGGCTGCTTCTCTCATTTATGGGCTCGGATGAAACACTTCACTACAGGGCATGGAATCTGGCTTTCTGATGAGTCCAGTGCTATACCTAGAAGCATAGGAGAATTAACTCCTTGTAGAGTTAATTCCCAGAACCACTGGAAGCTAGGAGACCAGAAGGAGCCACAATTCTGTGACAGAAGGTCAATTCTGTCTCCTCTTTCCCTCCCATCCATTCTCAGGCACAGTTTCCCAGTGTGGCTGAGCAGATGAAAACTTGCAGGTGATTGCCTTAATCTCTCCATGGCTTATTATGAAGTAGTGACCAGCATGGTGACACTGTTACTTACCCTCCTCACACTTACCTTCTTTCTCCCTCACGGTCACTACCCTGGGATTGCACCTCCCATACAAAGTTTAATCACTTAATTCATGCATAAAGCTCTGCTTTTGAGGAATGAATGGACCCCAGAGCTCCAAAATATGAGACTCTTGAGCCAAAGAATGAAAGGAGATACATTAAGCTTAAAAGAAAAAAAGACATGGAATAAGAAGTGTTCTTACATAGGCTGGTATTTGCTCTGATACCTGATCATCTTTCTCCACACAAACCTCTCTCACCACAACTTCCTCCTCCCCCAACACACACAACACCCTACTATAGCTAAAATTGTTTTGCCTTTGGGGTTAGTATTTAACCCAGCATTTCCCTTCCACTAGCTGTTTTGCCTAAAAGAAAAAAAAATCACTTCAACTGTTGATAAATCCTTTCCTTCTACAATTAGAGATAAGAAGCTTAAAAACACAAATATCTGATTCAGTTTTAGCTATAAATGATGATATCACACTCATTCCTGTTCTGATGGAGGAGGGGAGGTGCACGGCAAAAAGGCGGTGGGCTCTTGGAAGGGGACAGAGAAGCCTGGAGGTAGGACAGATGACCTTATCCAATTATGCAACTTTTTCACGGCTCTGCACTGCTCATCTTCATTTGAGAATAAGCAAAGAAAAGCCGGGCATAGCAGTCCTGTGGGGACATACATAGACAAACTATAATGAAAACTAAGATCAGATAATAAGCTTAAGCAGAGATCTAATCCATGATAGAATCTTTATTAAAAAGAGACAGAATTCCATATGGAATGTCAACTGTATTAAATAAGGGAATTGTAATGCCAGGTATTATGGAACTGAATGAGCATTATAGTTCAAATTTTGTTGCAACAAATGTTATTTCAAGAAAATCCTTTATGGGAGAAAATCTAAATCTAATCTTGGAGTGATAGTTCTTTTATTTAAAATCACGTTTGTTACTTCATCAGCCAAACACAGATAGGATCTTAGAGTTCATTGTATAAGGTGTTTGAGATACTAGAGAGGAAGATCAGTAGGAACTGGCAATGTTTGAAGTAAAATATTACAATCCCAAGCATGATTTTTAAAATCAGTTTCTCCAGATTACCCAAAATATTTTCTTTCCTCACTGTGTTGAGTGCCCTTGTATGCCTTTGATGGTCCAGTTATGTCACCATCTTGAGCAAGGTCATCAATGTCTTAGTGTTACTGCTTAAGCCTATACATGTTGTAGCTATTTAATAGCACAAGAATTGCTGTCCTAATGATTCCTTTTAGTTACATCCTATTTCTCAAACATTTGGGTATTTGCTCACTTAACTTTAGTTAACCTAACAGTCAGAAGAGCATTTGCCTGCATCCCGTGAGTGTCTTTCATGAAACAAGAGGAACATATTCATGACAGTCAAAAACTCCCCATAGTGCCATAAGCTAATTAAAATGAAATAGAGTCACACTTAGTAGCAATAACAGATTAATATTTAATTTAAAATAACTACTTTTAAATTACATTTTCTGTTTCCACAGCCCACTGGAAATAATTTTTATTCCAAAATATAGTAATGTGAAGTGTTAGTTTTTCTACTGCTGCTATAAAAATTATCACAAATTTAGTGGTTTAACCCAATGCAAAGTTTTTATCTTATAGTTCTGTAGGCTGAAGTCCAGTATGGGTCTCACCAGGCTAAAATCAAAGTGTCCTCAGGCTTATTTTCCTTTCTCTTGGTTCTAGAAGAGAGTTCACTTTCTTGCTCATTCAAGAGTTGACAGAATTCAGTTCCATGTGGTTGAAGGACTGAGGCCCCATTTTCTTCCTGGCTGTAAACCAAGGGCCATTCTCTACTTTTAGAGGCTAGTATATTCTTTGGCTCATGGCCCTCTCCCTCCATCTTAAAAGCCAGCAGTGGTGGGTAGAGTTTTTGTTGCTCCTCTCTGATCACAGCTGGAAGAAGATTTCTGACTAGATTGGGTCCACCTGGATTATTCAAGGTAATGTGGATGGATACTCTCCCAAATTCAAGGTCTATAACCTCAATCACATCTCCAAATTTGCTTTTGCTATGTAAGGCAACATATTTACAAGTTCCAGAGAGTAGGATGTGGTCATCTTTGGGGATGATGGGGGAGCATTATTCTGCTTACCACACATAAGGAAGCACATGGAGGGGACTCAGAATAAGGCTCTAGGAGAGAACCATACTTTACACATGTTTGGGGTTCTTTTCCAGCAAAATCTCCTCCCAAACTTTTTCCCTTATAGATGGTTTATAGCTCTTGAAATTGCATGCTTCCTGATTAACAGCTCATAACTAAAGCCAATTGAAGAAAGCCTCCATCATGAAGCATGGCTTACTGGAAATATTTTCTGTTGCTAGAAGGTCTGTTGGCCTTTCCTAACTGGGTCACTATGTCAACCAGCATAGAAAGCCTCCTGGCCTCCTGACATCATAGTCTGATATTTGGATCTTACAAACTGCCTTAGATGTTTAAGTTGAACTAGAGCAAGTCTCCAGGAGTAAATGGTCCGACTGGGAACTCACTCCACTCCAAACTTTGGAGTATCCTATCAATGGAAAGGGCTAGTTCTAGGCCTCCTAAGAGCCTCAAAGTTACTTTTAGGCAGTCTCCAATGAGGATCTGATTTAATCTAGATATTTCTCTCTTTTTTTAATGTTTTCTAATGTTTATTTTTGAGAGAGAGAGAATGACAGAGACACAGAGTGCAAGCGGTGGGGGGGGGGGAGGAGGGGTTGGGGGGGGTGGAGGGCAGAGAGAGAGGGGGAAACAGAATCTGAAGTAGGCTCCAGGCTCTGAAAGGTTAGCAGACAGCCCGATGTGGGGCTCAAACTCACAGACCACGAGATCATGACCTGAGTGGAAGTCAGACACTTAACTGACTGAGCCACCCAGGCGCCCCCCAAGACATTTCTAAGTCAGACTTCCCTGGTGGTCGTGTTTCACTCTTGTCTGGACTATTGATTTAAGTTCCTGGACTATTGTAGTAACTTCCTCACTCGTCTCCTTACTTCCAGACTCTTTCCACTACAACCCCTCCTCGATGTTATCAGGACAGAGGAGATTCTCAACTTTTTATTTGTCCTAACATACTTGAGGAATACAATACACTTCCAATAGTAAGAGTGCCTCATAATGGCACTTCCTCCCAACACAAAGTTATGTTAAGTTTATAAAAGAATCTCAGATGATTCTGAATCCTCAAAGGTGGACCAAGTGATTCTGTAATCTTCCTTTTATGTGCCTTTAGGGGGCATGTGATAATAATAATAAAGCTACCTCTTATCATTGTTATAACACTTATATGCTGCTGACTATGTGCCAGATACTATCTTAAATACTTTATGTATGTTAACTTTTTAATCTGAATATCAACACTTGAGGTAAGTGCTATTATTAAACCAGTTTTACCGATGAAAGAAAGAGATTAAGTGACTTGCTCACAGTCCTACAGCTAATAAGTAACAGAGCTGTGATTTGAATTCAGATTCCACACTTTCAACTACTATATATATACTCCAGCACCTTCTGTTAAGAATCACTGTACTACTGGGGTGCCTGGGTGGCTCAGTTGGTTGGGCAACTGACTTCAGCTCAGGTCATGATCTCATGGTCTATGGGTTAGAGCCCTGCATTGGGCTCTGTGCTAACAGTTCAGAGCCTGGAACCTGCTTCAGATTCTGTGTCTCCCTCTCTCTCTTCTCCCCCCTCCTTGTGTTCTATCAAAAATAAATAAACATTAAAAAATAACTTTAAAAAATCACTGTACTACATTATCTGTTTTGCTAACAAATTATTGTCACACCTCTACCTTTCAAAACTTTCAATTTAAAATTTTAACATAGCATTCAAAGCTTTTTTTAATCCACCCCTATCCTCAATATTGAAACTATTTTGTTATAGGATCCCATCTCCTTACTAATTTTCCCTCCTTTTATGAATTATGGAGACAGGGATGTAAAAACCTTCCAATATACCTAAATAAAGCTATTTTTAAAAAAAGGAAAAAGAAGACAGTTTAGTATCCCATCACATTTGCTTCCCTTGATAAAACATGCATTAAATGCCTATTTGGGCTAGGCTATGTTAGGTAGAAAGAATGTAAAGATCCTACAAACTGCAGGGAAATAAAGAAATAATTACAACAAATAAGGGAGGGAATAATTTATCCAGGCATTGTGTGTCAAGCACAATTCTATTACACACAGTTTATTTACCCTCCCCAACACTGCAGAGTTTGACAGATGTAGAAACTACAGTCCAAAGTGGTTAAGTATTGGCACCAAGAATGTACAGCTGGGATAGCAATAGCATAAGTGGGACTCAGGGTCAGTCCTGTCTGACTCCAAAGCTCAGGGTCTTTCAACTATGCCAGTGGTTTTCAACTTTTTTCTTTCCTATCAAGAATCTTATTATTGAAATGAAAATAAGCCAAATAGATCAAAGTTGGGATGAAAATAAACCAAACAGATAAAAGCAGAACTTCTTTGATTAATCAGAGTGCGAAACCTAGAGCTCCTTCCTTCCCCAATCCCTGGGTCTCTAGTAAAGAGGTACCACAGAGCTCTTTGAAAACCAGTGCTGCTGGTTTACAATGCTGCTTTTCTCTGGTGCAAACTTTAAACAGGGCTCAAAATGCAATAGTATAAGGAGTACAACGTACTTTGGGAACAAAAAGGACACCAGGACTGAACTTTATAAAAGGACAGGAATTGTCATAGAAAAGGTTACATTTGAGCTGAGCCTTAAGAATGGGTGGGAATTTTCCAGCAGGAGAGTGAGGTAAGGATCCTTAAGGCACACATAAAAGCATAAGTACCCTAAACATGCTTGGCATTCTCATAATACATTGCCTTTAAGAAACGACATGGAACCTTGGTGCCTGGATGGTGTAGTGCAGTGCAGAGACCAGACTGGAAGATAGGAGACTGAACTAAATATACTGGGCTTGCCATTTCAATGCCTTGCTTTGTCTTTTCACCTGTAGATTAAGGGGATTTCACTAGTAACTGTCAAAGGCTCCTTCAAGCTGTAGAAATACCATTCTGTAGTTTACAAAAAATATCTTTTCCATAATCTTACATACAAACATATGGAGGAAAAACTACTACAAGTGTCGTGGTTAGGAGCTTGGGCTCTGCTACTCATCTGCCATATGATCCAGAGCAAGGTTCCTAACAATTCTGAGCTTCAACTTCCTTAGCTGACCACAGAGAGTTGTTGGAAGGATATGTGTATGAATGCACATAAAGTATATCGCCTGGCATATGTCAAGGGTTCAGTAAGTGTTGACTGTAATTGTATGTGTGTTCATGTGTGTGTGTGCACATATATCCATACATGCACTTATATGGGTAGAGCTTTCAAAAGATTCATAGAATGTGCAGAATATGTAGACTTTGAAAATGCAATGAAACAAGAAAAATCTGATTTGTACTCTTTTTTTTAATTTTTTAAAAGTTTATTTTTGAGAGAGAGAGACAGAGCATGAGGGCAGGGGAGGGGCAGAGAGAGAGGGAGACACAGACTCCAAAGCAGGCTCCAAGCTCTGAGGTCTCAAAACAGAGTCCAACGCGGGGCTCGAACTCAGGAGCTGTGAGATCATGACCTGAGCCATAGTTGGACGTCCAACCAACTCAGCCAACCAGATGCCCCTGATTTGTACTCTTAAACAAAAACAACTATTTTTTTTTTCAAATGAAAAGGTGGTCTTTATTCATTACTTTGACTTCAGTTAAAAAAATAAAGGAATTTCACTTTCCAATCTGTCTTTTTACTTATGACTTGGAGAGGCTTATTTTATTTATAGTAATTTATTTTCTAGGTGAAAATAATCTATCCAACCTCTATAACTCTATATGTAAGAATTGTTTTGGCTTACTTCAACCCAGAAAATGAAAGTAAGAATAATTGCTGCCATATATAAAATACTAAATGTACAAAATAAAATTGTCATGTAGGCAATTTTAGACACATTACCCAGATTGTCCCATGTATCCTCACAATTCCATAAAGTAGAAATCATTGTTCTTATTTTACAAATGAGCAAATGGAGATAGAATGAAAGACACTGCCCAGGAGCACCTGGGTGGCTCAGTTGGTTGGGTATCAGACTCTTGATTTCCACTCAGGTCATGATCTTACGGTTAATGGGATGGAGCCCCACATCAGGCTCTGCACTGACAGCATGGAGCCTGCTTGGGGTTCTCTCTCTCCCTCTCTCTTTGTCCCTAGCCCTCTCTCTCTCACACACACAAAATAAATAAACTTAAAAAGAAAAAGAGAGAGACACTGTCCAGGTCATATGACTAAGTGCAGAGTCAGAACTCCATCCTCAGTCCTGCTTTTCAGGACATGCTCCTCTCCCCGCTTGCAGTACAAAACCCTCAGCTGCTTTGTGAGGAGAGCTTGGAACTGCCCTGAGGTCAACACTTTGTCCTTTTCTATTGATAGTTACCAAATATGACTAATGAGCAGATCTTCTGGGTACCCAAATGTTCATCAGTGGACCAATGCATAAACAAAAGGTGGTATATCCATACAAGGGAATATTATATGGCCATAAAAAGGAATGGAGTACTAATACACACTACATCTTGGATGGACCTTGTAAACATAAGCTAAGGGAAAGAAGTCAGTGACACAAAATCATATATTATATGATTCCATTCATATGAAAATTCAGAATAGGGAAATCTGTAGAATCAGAAATGGTTTCTTAGAGCTGAAGGTGGGGATGGGGGGATAGGAGAATAGTAGCTAAACAGCATGGTGTTTCCTGTGAGGTGATAAAAGCAGTCTAAGATTGACAGTGGTGATGACTGCACATATGTGTGAATATACGAAAAACTCCAGAATTGTATTCTTTATATGGCTGAATTGTATGGTATACAAATTATATCTCAATAAAACTGTTTTTAAAAAATCCTCTGGGAGGGGCGCCTGGGTGGCTCAGTCAGTTAAGCGTCTGACTTTGGCTCAGGTCGTGATCTTGCAGTTGAGTTCGAGCCCTGCATCAGGCTCTCCACTGTCAGTGAGGCTCCAGCTTCAGATCCTCTGTTTCCCTCTGTCTCTGTCCCTCCCTCTCATCCTCTCTCTCTCTCTCTCAAAAATAAATAAACATTAAAAAAATTCTCTGGGAAACTTTTTAAAAAATATGATTCCTAGCTTCTGTCTCACCCTACCACCACGTTAACCTCCACCTCTAAGATTCTAATTTAGTAAACCTGAGTTGGTTCTCTGGAAATCTGTATTTTGTCAAAGGTGCCTTGAGTGGTTCTGGTGATAATCTGTGTTTGAATATATCACTGCTTTAAACAGGGGTTACATCAGCTGAGAACTAACCCAGAACTGGGCCAAGCTTTTTTTTATAATACAGAATTCCAGAGTAGACCCGGCTGGTGGATTTTCAGGGTGGCTGGTGGGAGACCAAGTGGCTCAGAGAAAGCCAAAGTCACTGAATACCAAATACTGCAAAGTTTGCTTGGGCACCTTTTGAATGTCTAACATTCAATAAAATCTAGAAGAAGGTTGTTTTAGCCAAACATCCTGACATTCTTATACAGCACGTTTTTTATTTCTTAGAATTTTAGTGATCCTCTGGTCCCCATTATAAACAAGTTCCAAAAGTTCTTCCTCAGTTGCTTTCTTTGTGTTTATATTCCACCCTATTTCTGAGGGGTAGAAGTGAGGAGTGAAAAAAAATTATTTAATATAGAGGAAACATATTAAGCCCATAAGAAGGAACTAATGGACAAAGAAGCTCAGTGTCTGAAATTTTATATTTTAATGATAGTTTAGCTACATGAGTAGAAAATACACTTGAGGAATTGACAGGAAACTGGAAGGGGGTGAAGTAAATAAACCTCTAATTAATGTTTAACCATATTTCATGAATTTAAATATTTGCCAGGTGCATTTCTGGGGCGGGGAGGGGGAGTTCTATTCAAATTGAGACTCTGAAGACCTCATTTTATTATTCTAAGATTACAAATGCATTTCAGTTTCTTTAGAATGTGATATGGTTTTGCTGACTAAACAGCATTACAGAGGTCCAATGCTATAATTTGACCCCTCTGGCAAATTAAATACAATTATGCAAACTACTAGGATTTGGGTTAATCTAATTAATACGGTACATATGAAGCAGATAATAATTTCCCTGGCTGAAAACCAGATTGCCTTCTTTCACATCTGAACTGTTTTAGAAAAACATTATACTATGTAAGCAAGACTTTGCTGTCTTACGTATTCTATTCGCTCAGCTCCATGATGGACATGTTTAGAAAAATAAGGCCAAAATTGGAATCTTCAAATGATGACATTTTTTGTTCAGAAATGTATAATTACAAAACAGAATATCCCATAAAACTAGGAAGATAATTCATTTGGAGTGGATTGCTTTTCTCAAGTAAAGTGTAAATGTAACACTCATATTTTTTCTCTTTATGCAGCTAAAATTAGTGTTGAATATGATTTAGTGGAGATAATTCTGTTCATTTTAACATAAGTGTTTTAGGGGTTGAAATTGACCCGGATTGAATGTCTACCAGTAATCCATTCACAAACTTCCTGAATGATATTTATAATTGTGAGATACAGTATACTATTCTTAAAATATGTAAATCCCTTTAGCATTAATGAGTACTACATGAGGTGTGCTCTAAGCAGAAACCAGGAAAGATTTGCTTTCATGCCCCTTACCAAGGAAATTAAAGAAATTATCCCTCTCATATGGAGAAGAGGGAAGTGTTTTTCCTTTTTTTTCTTGTTACAAAAGCGAATTTCATGTATAAGAGGAGTTCTGGCCTAATAGCATTGACTATTAGTCTTTTCCAGAAAGGAAATGTGCAGGGTGTACCAAGGCTTCTGGTGTGGAATTGTCACTTCCAAGTGTGTGAACACAGTCTTTGCTCGTTTGTTCCTTAGCTTCTTGGGGAGCCTGCCAACAAGCATGCCAACTCTCAAGCTGTATTGTGCAAGGATTTCCAGCCCACAAAGATCTGGACTTTTTTTCATAGGTGATGTCAATGTCATAAAGGCCCCTAAACAGCTGTTGGGGGGAACAACTTTTAGAAAGCAGTGGCCTGTGTTAGTTCTTTGTTCTATGTTAGGCAAGAAATGTTCGGGTTAGTGGGCAAAGAGGAAAAAAGTTCTGTTAAAAATTCTAACACAATTTTTTATAATTTGTTTGTAAACCTGTAGTGACAAGTATATTCCTGAGAAATAAAGAAATATTAGCTGTATTTGTGTTGTGAGTATATGTAAAGGTGCTAGTAAATAAGCACATTTCTCAATGCTGTTAACAGCTATTGTCATTATGCCAGAAGTTTCCCCGCCATGGGCCGCAGACCTCTGGGAATGGTAGCACAGGGGTCATAGCAAAGAAGTGGGTGTGGAGTGGACAATAATCCATATATACATGTACATTTTATTACTCTGAGTAATATTAAAATTCAACCACTGTAACATGACAGGGGAGTACCCTCAAATGTTTTAGATTAAAAACAAAACTAAATCATCTCATATCTTAAACTTGCCTCGCAATAGCCAGGGGTAGATGGCAGAAGATTGGTCATGAGTTGATCATTGTTTAAAGCTGGATGACGGATACATGGAGAGTTAGTGTAGCTTTCCCTTAAACTTTGTGGGTTTTTTTTTTTTGAAAATTTCCCTTATAATAACCTTAAAAATCATTCCACCCAAAAAGTTTGGTAGCCACTGCCTTATATTAAATTGTCAAGTAATTTTGCTTACAAATTCTTCCTTTGGATACTCAGTCAAGTTGTTCAAAGCAAAGTTTACGTACTAAAGACTACATAAGAGATACATTGTCAATCCCTGGTTTACTTTGGGAGTATCCTGATTACTTTTTTTATACTTAACCTAATCTTTGTCTCACACCAAGAATTAAAAAAGGGAAAACAGCATTCATACACCTATAAAGGGTTATGGGACATATTGACTGAGAGAAACATAAAAACTAAAATGCTTTTCTCACTGTCACCTGTTACATCCTTTTTCTTCTCTCCCTCTCTCTTTCTCGTTCCCTGTCTCTGGTTTTCTCTAATGCAGCTGTATTTACCCTAAGTTTAAAGAGAATGACCTGTTTCAAAATTGAAGTGGCAAACACAAATTAGAATGCATCCTTTTGGTCTGTTACTCACAACCAATCCGTCTTCAGCAACTGTTCTACTTTTCTTTAGCCTTGGCAAGCTATTCAGAACAACATTTCCTTCTTTTCATTCTGATGCTGGACGATTGTTTGGTGCTGATACGACATTGGCTTTTCCCATAATTTAGCCTAGAGAGTTTTACACTAGGGAGTTTCAATGTGTTTAGATTATCAAGCTTTTTTCCAAGCACTTCTGTAACAGAACTCCATGTTCTAATAGCCCCAGCAAAGTTGTTTTAAATACTTTTCCCCCTGAATTTTCATTAAAATTCAGTTCCATTTTAACATTGATGGTTTATTGTCAATTTGCCCCAAAGATAAATTAAAACATGTAGAGATTGTCATTTCCTGTTTGATGTGTTGTTGTTCCTGTGCACAATGTCAGCCTTTTTATTTAGGTGTATGCCATTCCATGGGGGTAAGTAACTTCCCGATTAGTCATTAGGAGTAACTCTTGGAAAACGGATATAATCCCACGTGTGAGCCAGGTGAGTTATATTAGGGGTCAAGGGTTATGTGATCATGTGTATGTCTGTTCCTTTATTATGTAACAGAATTTCATCTGTCATAGTGTGGCTTATCACTACAAATCACAAAATTGTGATTATTTTATATCAGCTTCTCACATTCTTATTTCTTGCCTGATATACCCAATGAACTGGTTTTCAAATGTAGTCATGAAAGAATCGGACAATTGTAGGAGACATGAATTCGCTGAGATACATATTTCAGTAGTTATGTTTGCTTTAATAATGAATTGCTATGAGTTTGTACTCTTTGGCTAGATATTCTGCCTCCTACATCAGATTTTAGAAAAATCTGCATTTCTTGTATGTGTTAGACAAAGTGATGTGTTCCTATGACATTAGTGATCTTTAAACTTTCCAGTTCACATACAGCCTAAGAGAATTTTGAAAAGGTTTGTGCTCCTCTTAAAAAAACTTTTTTACAGTTATTCTTTTTTGAGAGACAGAGAGAGACAGAGTGTGAGTGGGGGAGGGGCAGAGAGAGAGGGAGACACAGAATCTGAAGCAGGCTCCAGCCTCTGAGCTGTCAGCACAGAACCCTACTCAGGGCTCGAACTCATGGATCGCAAGATCATGACCTGAGCTGAAGTAGGATGCTTAACAGACTGAGCCACCCAGGCACTCTGTGCCCCTCTTGCACATTGATGACAGCTGAAAATTTTTATTATGGTACTAATAATTGCAGAGGATGAAATTTTCTTCATGTTGTAAAAATTCTACTGAAAAAATAAACCTGCTATATTACTTTCTTAATAGTAATTAACATGATCTAAATACCATGGCAATTTACCACTCCAACCATCCACTTAAAAAGTAAATCATTAAGCTTTCTTTACAGATATTTATGTCATTCCCCCCTTTTTTTTATGAATCTGAGCATTTTATTTTACTTTTTTCAATATATGAAATTTATTGTCAAATTGGTTTCCATACAACACCCAGTGCTCATCCCAAAAGGTGCCCTCCTTAATACTGAATCTGAGCATTTTATTGCATTTTATTTTATTTTTTATTTATTTATTTTTTTGTCATTTTCCCCCTTAAACTTATGCTTTCATTCCACTTTACCTATGGAATTTTATTCTAATATAATATATATTTATGCTTGAATATCTTTTATTGATGAACCTATTATGTTTTATTTCAACAAAAATATTTCTATAGATTAAGATTTAAAATTAAAAATATCTCCTGTAACCATGAGGCCCAAACATTTTCTGAAATGAGTCACCATTACAATTATTATTAATATACAGTTGATCAAAAGAAGTTTTACTATTTGATCTAAAGGTATACATAATTTTATTAGAAATACATCTCAATGAGATGGCTGTGAGGTGAATTAGGCTTTAAATTTTTCAAATTTTACCTTTTTTTCCTTTTATTTTAGGGCTTTTATTTTCTTTTACACTTAATGTATCTATTCATGAATAGTTATTGCTTTTTGCTAGAATGAGACAAGTTTGGTATCAATAAAACCTCTAGTTTTATTTTTGTAGTTGTATATCCTAAGAAGCCTTATTCATGTACATAAGTAGATAGCTCTGGAAGGAGGGCTTTTTGTTTGTTTAAATGAGAATTTTCTTAAACCCTTTCCATTGCTTCTGAGTTATATGCCCCAAATCACTCTGTAACCTTTCTTTAGTTTTAAAAAAAATTTTTTTTAAGGTTTATTTATTTTTGAGAGAGACAGAGACAGAATGTGAGTGGGTTAGGGGCAGAGAGAGAGGGAGACACAGAAGCAGAAGCAGGCTCCAGGCTCTGAGCTGTCAGCACAGAGCCCAATGCAGGGCTCGAACTCACGAGCTGTGAGATCATGACCTGAGCCGAAGTCGGATGCTCAACCAACTGAACCACCCAGGCGCCCCCTTTCTTTAGTTTTAAAAATGATTTATTCCCTAACACTTTTTAATTTTATTTATTTTATTTTTTTAAGATTACTTATGTATTTTGAGAGAGAGAGAGAGAGTGAGAAAGAGAACACGAGTGGGGAAAAGGCAACGAGAGGGAGAGAGAGAGAGAGAGAGAATCCCAAACAAGAGAGAGAGAGAGAATCCCAAACAAGCTCCGCACTATCAGCGTGGAGCCCGACATGGGGCTCGAACCTGTGAACCACGAGATCATGACCCGATCCAAAATCAAGAGTTGGACACTTACTGACTGAGCCACCCAGGCATCCCACTCTGTAATCTTTCCATTAAAAATTGGAGATTTATCAGCGGACAACTTAATAAGGTCTCATACTTGGCCACTCCTTCCCACTACCTTTCTTTTAGGACCTTTTAAGTGAGACACTGAGATCTCAGAAGGTTCACCAAGATCTCCCAGATCTCATTGTCCTCTCAGCCTGAGTGCAGTTCTTATTACAGATGCTTCTCTGACTATCCAGTCAGTAGGTGGTCAGCAGGAAATAGATTATTAGACTGGCTACTCCAACGTGCATCTAGACAGAGACATGGTGGCTTCTAGATGACTTGATGAGTGGAGGCCAAGCTCCAGATGCTGTTTCTATAGTGGAATGACAGTCTTCATTCCTATCTTTAACCTGTAAATGTAGATATTATTAATATCTACATCACAGGATTGATTCAAGGGACATTTGAGATGATACAATTGAAACTTCTTGGGGAACTTAAAAATGCTACACAAATATTAGTTGATCCATGTTGAGGGTATTAGAACATCATCTGTCCTAACCCTCTTGGTCAGATAAATTGGGTCTGCTTACACAGCATTATGCTAAGAAACATACAAAAATGCAGCTCACCCATTTGGACCTGCTGCTGCTTCTTGTTCTCTGGCCTCTTGTTTCCCCAACAAGGATCTCGTTAATCTGCGACGCACCTTCTGACTTGCTTTGATGAGCATTTGTATGCTGAGAGGTACTTCTCTCAGTAGTCTTTCCTGAAGATAACATTTGGTGCTTTCTGTCTCATTCCACACGGGATTCAGTGCTGCACAAAAGGCAATTTTGTCTTCTGTCTTCTAACTTCTTTTTTCAAAAAATTTTTTAATGTTTATTATTTTTGAGAAAGAGAGAGACAGAGAGCAAGTGGGGGAGGGGCAGAGAGAGAGGGAGACACAGAATGTGAAGCATGCTCCAGGCTCTGAGATGTCAGCACAGAGCCCGACGGAGGGCTCAAACTCATGAACTGTAATATCATGACCTGAGCTGAAGTCAGATGCTTAACCAACTGAACCACCCAGGTGCCCCTTCTGTCTTCTGTCTTCTATCTTGTGTCTCCTATCTTCTATCTTCTATCTTCTATCTTCTACCTTCTATCTTCTATCTTCTTTCTTGGTCTCTTACAGGCTGGACTGATCACAGACAACAACCCCTCACCAGAGAAGGCAGATTGGATAAATATGTATACAAATGGAAGAAGAGAATTTAGGTAAATCAGCTTGTTGGTAAAAATGGTAGATAAGATTAAGACTTGTAGGAAGTTTAAGGAAAAGTGACTAGTGGGATTTAACAACTAGTTAAACTAACTAGTGGGATTTAACTAACAGTTGTGTGTAATTTTCTTCAGGTACTGGTAGTTTATTTTTCTTGAAATAAATATACAAATTAGCAATATTTCCATGGTGAAGAATTAGAAGAATCAAATAATTGTTAAGAGAGACTTTATTGTATCTTTTTCTATTTCTTCTTTCTTTTTTTAAAAAAAATTTTTTTTAATGTTTATTTATTTTTGAGAGAGAGAGAGAGCACCAGCGGGGGCGGCGGGGAGAGGGGGGACAGGGAGAGAGAGAGAGAGAGAGAGAGAGAGAGAGAGAATCCAAAGCAGGCTCCAGGCTCTGAGCTGTCAGCACAGAGCCCGACACTGGGCTCAAAACCACCACGGTGAGATCGTGACCTGAGCCCAAGTCAGGCGCTTAACCAACTGAACCACCCAGGCGCCCCTTTTCTTTCTTATTTCAATCTCATTTTGATGTACTGGCCCAAATTTCACCTCAGATTAACTCCATATAACATTTTTGCAGCAAATTCAGTTGTGTGATATTAAGTAGAAAATTCTTTTCCAGACTCCAGAGTCAATCAGTTTGCACCTTGAAGACAGGATTTGGTGACATTTAATACTGGATATCTTGATTAAAGGGTTGGGACAGGTTACTGAGTCAGTTACAGTTACCGTGTACCCACTGAAAGTGTGACACTTTAGTATTTATTAAGTATGGAGCACTTTATGGATCTGAAACTCTCCTCAAAAGTGAGACTTATTCACTGTAGAAAGAGTAGCCCCAACCATTCGTGGAAGAAGCTCCTAACTTTTATCTACTTACTCCAAGTCTAGTAAACCTTTTAACCTTTACTTGTAGTTGGGTCAGAGGGAGTAGTGCCATCCAGTCCCTCTAGGAATCAGCTAGGAATATAGAGAAGAATATGTTAGGAGACTAAACATAGTTAAATATAGGTAGTCCCAAATTAACTAGTACAGTGCTAAAACTCTTATGGATGCTCAGTTAATATTTGTTGTTGAGGCCAAACATCTTTGCTTTTCCAAAATCTCTTTGCAAATAGCACATGTGAGTTTGTCTGGGCTCTGAAGTTCAACTCATATTTCCTCTGCACAAAAGGAAATACATTCTGAGGTCTTTTGGGAGTACTTGTTGTCATAAGCTAATTTTTTTATATTTATAGTCCCCCTATAGCTTAACTTTTTCAAAAATCTATAGCTTTTATCTGGCCAAAATTAACAACTCAGGAAGCCACAGATGTTGGTGAGGATGTGGAGAAAGGGGAACACTTTTGCAATGCTGGTGGGAATGCAAAGTGGTACAGCCACTCTGGAAAACAGTATGGAGGTTCATCAAAAAATTAAACATCGAGCTACCATATGACCCAGCAATTATACTACTAGGTATTTATCCAAAGGATACAAAAATGCTGTTTCAAAGGGACACACGCACCCTAATGTTTATAGCAGCACTATCGACAATAACCAAAGTATGGAAAGAGCCCAATGTCCATGGATGGATGGATAAAGAAGATGTGGTATACATATACAATGGAGTATTAGTTGGTGATCAAAAAGAATGAAATCTTGCCATTTGCAACAACGTGGATGGAACTAAAGTGTATTATGCTAAGCGAAATAAGTTAGAGAAAGAAATATCACAATTTCACTTATATGTGGAATTTAAGAAAGAAAACAGATGGGGGTGGGGTGCCTCGGTGGCTGAGTTGGTTGAGCGTCCAGCTTCAGCTCAGGTCCTGATTTCACAGCTCGTGAGTTCGAACCCTGCATCGGCCTCTGTGCTGACAGCTCAGAGCCTGGAGCCTCCTTCCGATTCTGTGTTTCCCTCTCTCTGCTCCTCCCCCGCTCACAGTCTCTCTCTCTCCCTGTCTCTCAAAAATAAATAAACATTTAAAAAATTTTAAAAAGAAACAAAAACAGATGAACATAAGAGAGGGGAAGAAAAAATAAAATAAAAACAGAGAGGGAGGCAAACCATAAGAGACTCTTATATACAGAGAACAAACTGAGGGTTGCAAGAGGGGTTACGGGTGGGGGGATGGGCTAAATGGGTGATGGGCATTAAGGAGGACACTTTTTGGGATGAGCACTGGGTGTTATATATAAGTGATGAATCACTAAATTCTACTTCTGAAGCCATTATTTACACTGTATGGTAACTAATTTGGATTTAAATAAAATTTTTAAAATAAATTTAAAAAATCGCAGGGGGAGCCTGGGTGGCTCAGTTGGTTAAGTGTCCGACTTCGACTCAGGTCATGATCTCGTGGTCCATGAGTTCGAGCCCCGTGTCAGGCTCTGTGCTGACAGCTCAGAGCCTGGAGCCTGTTTCAGATGCTGTGTCTCCCTCTCTTTCTGCCCCTCCCCTGCTCACACTCTGTCTCTCTCTCTTCCTCAAAAATAAATAAACATTAAAAATTTAAAAAAAATCTGTATCTGTTCTTCTTTGTTTTTTAAAAATATTTTTATTATGGTAAAACATATATCACATTAAATTTATCATTTTAACCATTTTAAGTGTATTACTTAGTGGCATTAATTATATTCACAATGTTGTGTTGCTTTTTTTTTCATGCTGAATTCCTAATGTAACTGTGACAAAGATGGATGAAGTATTAGCTGAAAAATAGTTGTTAGCTTAAAGGACAGACATGTCCTAATCCCAGAATACTTATTAGAGGACACAAATATATACAACATATGAATTGAGTGGATCCCGAATACGATCCCAAAGAGTCAGGAAAGCCCCATAGTAGTAGTGTAATATGCAGCATGAGATCTTCATTGGAATAGGATTATTTTATGTCAGGCCAACAAAAACTTGGCATTGATGCATAATTAATGAACTTGGAAATGGATTAATGAGATTTCTCTCTAATTAATGTTTCCCTAATATTTGACGTGAAAGCAAAGCTGCATTAATTAGTAGAGTGGGTATTGTGTGTGTGTGTGTGTGTGTGTGTGTGTGTTAGTGTGCATGATTTTGTGTGGGTGTTGTGTGTCTGTGGGTGTAGCTTGACATACTTCATTTGCTGTGTTTTCCTCTCTTTGCTCTTGCCCTCCTTCCTTGTTTCCACCCCCTCATTACTCTTATTCTTCTCAGGACTGCCATTGTGTTTTTGTATGTGGATGAGGGGGAAGGACTGACAGCTTGAATTATTCCATTTTTAGATGAATATTTGAGTATATATGAATTAATCAATATTTTACAATCTAGGTAGTGAAAGCCCCTCCTTTCTCTTAGAGCAAAAAGAACATTATGGTCTGTGTGTGCAGCTTAACTACCATTAATGTTAATTAAATCATGCAGGCAAAACCCCTTTCTTGATAACATGCTCTAGTGTACATCATTGTCAATTATACATCAACTCTTAATCATCTTGGGAAGCAGAAGCGGTAAATCCCCCTGCTGGGCCACAGCACCTCATGTAGGGATTATTGGCTAGCATTAGGATCTGAACTTAGAATCTTAATTCTTTATTTTCCTTCAAACTTATTCTACTATTGTTAATTAAGTCAAATATTCCCCCAGGAGGAGGTAAGCGAGTGTGTGTGTGTGTGTGTGTGTGTGTGCGTGTGTGTGTGTGTGTGTGTGTGTTTGCATATGGGATGGGGAAGAGATGAAGATAAAGTAATGGTGAAGTCTAAGAGGAAGGATATTTTTGCATTCATATTTGAGGGCTACAAAAATGTGTAGCTCCTTTTCCAAAATCTTGAATTTGAACATGCCTTTGCAGATATAAGATCTTCCATGAGCTGTATAGTTCTGATGGTTTTGTTTCTGGACATGAAATGCTACTATTGGAAGATTTCATTTCTTATGTGGCTAAATATTTCCTCATCCAAAAGATATTCGTGAAATCTATGATGCTGCTGCTGTTGTCAAGAAGTTCTCTAACTAGTGGCAGAGACTGACACCTTAACAGGTATTTGGAAATGTATGAGCGAGAGCCATTCAGTTTGCTAGAGCTTATGTTCCAGCTAGAGAGTGATGAAAGGTAAGACTGGAGGGCTGGGGAGAGGCCACACCACGGGAAACCCTGTGCTCTGTGTTGTACTAGCAGGATAAGAACTGGTGTCACCAACAAGGGTCTGAAATGCTAGGAGTGAAGTTCTCATTCCTGGAAGCAGTTGGTGCAAGCCTTCCACCCTCTGGTTCTAGCCAGAGCATTGAGTCTTCTGCTAGCAGCTTCTGCATCTGCTAGCCGACTATAGAAGAGATGGGGGAGTTAGGACTGGACCCATCTTGGGAAGGCACACATCACATCTCCCAGTGATGATCATATGTCCCAATGTATGCCTGAATTCCCAGGGCAACAATTAATACTGTCCTCTTTCACTCTTAGCCATGTCCTGACTTGGACAGTAAGTCATATGACCGCCCTGACTTCCCACATTCCACTGGCCAGAATTCAATCACATAATCACACCCGACTCCAAGGGAGGCTGGGAAATCTATGCAATTGGAAGGAAAAGGCAATGGATTTTGGTGAATGCAAGGTCCTCCGTGCCACACATGTGAAGGAGGTTAAGCTCTGTTCTCCATATCTATTGCCTTTAAACCATCGCCACTTAAATTCTTGATATTCCTTTGAAAATTCTGGTTTATTTTAAAAATTCGATTGAAGTTTGAATCCTGCTCTATAATATATTTGTGTCTTTCTTAAAATAAAAATATTGTGCTTTCTTCTTTAAAAATCTTCACAAATAAATAATGCTCCAGGAATATTAGTTGTTATTTCCTCGACTCCTGGAAGAGCTGTATGAATACCCAATTTGAGACAGACACCACTGAGCAGTCTTAAGCAGAAGATGACCTGGCCACAGTTTCATTTAAAAAGACCACTCTGGGGCACCTGGGTGGCTGAGTCACTTAAGCATCTGACCTTGCCTCAGGTCATGATCTCATGGTTCATGACTTTAAGCCCCACGTAGGGCTCCACTCTCAGCTCAGAGCTTACATCGAATCCTCTGTCTCCCTCTCTCTCTGCCCCTTCCCTGCTCTCTCTCTCAAAAATAAATAAAACACCTTGAAATATTTTTTTAAAAAAGACCACTCTGACAGCTGCGTGGAGTGTAGATATTAGGAGGCAAAGAGAGGGAGGCCAATTTGGACTCTTCTAGTTATCTGAGAGAAAGATGACGAAGGATCTGAGTAGTGCTGGTAGGAATGTTAGGAGATTAAATCGGTAGGCCTAAATCAAAAATTAAGTTACTGATAAATTAGACTGTAAAAATTGAATGCTTCAGCAAAAATAATCATAAAATTAAGTTTAACAAGCAAAGAACAAACTGGGAAAAAATGGGTGACACATTTATGAATGATGATATCTTTAATATACAAAGAGGATTATGACTCACCAAGAGAAAGCATTCTACTAGAAAAAATAGACACAGCAATTTGTCAAAGAATATAAATGGTCTGCAAAATGTTAAAAACCTTACCAAAGATCAAAAAATAGAAATGAGAAGATGAGAGCTATTTTTCATTATCAGATTAGTAAAAGAAGGTCTCATAATAGCATGTACAAGATATTAGTATTAGTACTGTCAATAACAGTCAAAAATGAAAAAAATAATAATTTCATTCAATGGAAAATTTGTTAAATAAATTATGATATATCCCCTCAATGGAATATTGTGCAACCACTAAAAATGATTGTATAACTCTATATTAATTGAAATAAGAAGACACTCATGACCCACTACTAAATGAAAACAAAAGATTATTGAACTCTGTATAATATGCCTCACTTTCTGTAAAATGTCTATATGAGTGTGCAGGAATGTGCATGGGTATATATATATAGAGAGAGATATCTGTAAGGCTTTTCAACAAAATATTAAAGCAGTGCCTATTTCTAGAGAGTAGAGTTGGAGATGATTTTTACTTTTTCCTCTGTATCTTTCTATATTATTTTGAAATTTGAAAATAGACATAGATCATTTATAATTTTTAAGAAATAAAACTGAATTATTTAGGGGGAAAAATAGCAGGTCTTTTTGTCGTTCAGAATAAAAAATGAGACGAAGTTGAGGATTGGTCGTATGTGGAAAGTGAAAGAGAAGGGTTGGTCAAGGATGACTTCTGGCTCTCTCATCCTGGTAATTCTGTAGCACTGGCTAAAAGACAACCCTCCTGTCATTGCCTGCCCTTTCCCCCCATTGTCAATCCTTACCACTTTGCAACTTCTCATCTCAGATTCTGCCCCTCCTAATGCTGGTCTCACTGTTGGAGCCTCTGCAGGCTCGGCCTGATTTCAGAATGCCCTCTTCATCTACTTTCTTAACTGAGTGGCAGAACATTAGAGATGAGAGATGTCATTGGAAATGACTGGTCCAAATGTTAAATTGGCATAGGTTGCTTTGATGCCAACATGTACTGAGGGTCCCAGTCGAACGTCAGAGAAGATGGATGTGAGAACTACCAAGTTTAAGAGAGGCCCAGTACTGACTGGCTCTGTCTCATGGTGTTCAAAGTAGTAGTAAGGCCCATCGAAAGGGTAAGGATTCCCAGGGGTTTGCAAGGCTTGATGAGTGGTAGGGAAGCCCATTTTCACTTGGACTGACTACGCAGAAGAGGGGCAGGAGGTTGAATAGTGGAAGCAAAGGCTGGTCCTTGTTAACAGTTTGAGAGGAATTGCCACCATATCCTTTTTCTGTATTGCAGTTTTGCCTTACAAACAATTTTTTTCAAAGCCAGATTATGCAGAAACAAGCCTAAATGCTGTCTGTCTAAATGTAAATGTTAAACATAAGAACTCTTTACTGGTAAAGGAATTTGCAAGGTTGAAGTCAGAGATGTGTCGGCTTCTCAAATTTTATTCTCTTTGCCATTTAAGGCTGACTCATCCCAGCCTTCAAGGGTCAGGGCATTTCTTAGTATGCGTTGAACTCATGCCAAACTATTGTTTCACACTGTTATTGTCTAAAAGACAACGTGTACTAGAAACGTGAAACAGGAAATGTCCATCTGAACTTATTACGGTAGAAGAAATTTTCCAGAGTCCATATGCTGATGTAATTATGCTCAGATTTTTTTTTTTTTTTTCCAAAGCATTTGGTGACCAGATCTTTGGAACAATTGTCTTCGCTGTCATGGGCAGGGCATATAACTTATTATCTGTCTTGTAGAAGAGTACAGCCTGTAATTGGCACACTGTTTTTGAATTAGGTTTTAAGGAGTTCTTTTTTATTCGCCCAGTTTGTGTGGGTGTGGGAAGTGCATATATATTTGAATGTCCGAATCTCTATTTTCTTTGGAGAGTCCTTACTTTATTTTACACAGAATTTTTTTTTTCTCCATCTTCATAGTCGATGACACATACCCTGCTCCCTTCTGTTCCAGTGCTGTACTTTGTACAATTTACAGTACAATTTCCTGGAAATAGCAGCAGGCAGCTTCAGTAGGCCCTGGCTGGCTGGTTCAGGGTTCTTGCAGTGCTCACAATGGACATTTCTCAGCATCACTAATCTCTCTTCTTTTATTTTGGTCCCATTTTCATCAGCACCAATCCTGTGCTCTGAAATGAATTGAAATGCTGTACTCTTTGAAGGGACGAGGATTAAAGCTTAAACCAGGTCTAAGGATGAGGTGAGAGGAGGGCAACCCACACAAATCTGGTAGTTTTTTTTCTCCTGAGAACTGAAAAAAAACAATCTGTACTCTCAGAAAAGAAAGGAAACAGTAAGTAGGAGCTTTTCCCCTACACTGTACATGGTACACTGTCTTTGGTGTAGAGCAAAGTGAAAGTCAACCCATTATTTATTTCTGTAGCACACTTATTTTTTTTTTATTTTTTTAACGTTTTTTATTTATTTTTGAGAGAGAGAGACAGAGTGTGAGCGGGGGAAGGGCAGAGAGAGAGGGAGACACAGAATCTGAAGCAGGCTCCAGGCTCCGAGCTGACAGCACAGAGCCGGACGCGGGGCTCAAACCCATGAACCGTGAGATCATGACCTAAGCCGAAGTCGATGCTTAACCGATGCTTAACCGATGCCCAGGTGCCCCGATTTCTGTAGCATATTTAAATACAGTATTGGATTTATATAATCATTAAGAGGTAGAGATCATAACTCAGGTATGACTGCATCTTTTTTTCCCCTCTTTTCACTTAATTTAAGTAGCTTCATATTCTTGTTTTATTTTTTTTTTAATTTTTTTTTAACGTTTATTTATTTTTGAGACAGAGAGAGACAGAGCATGAATGGGGGAGGGTCACAGAGAGAGGGAGACACAGAATCTGAAACAGGCTCCAGGCTCTGAGCTGTCAGCACAGAGCCCGACGCGGGGCTCGAACCCATGGACCGTGAGATCATGACCTGAGCCGAAGTCGGACGCTTAACCGACCGAGCCACCCAGGCGCCCCTCTTGTTTTATTTTTTAATGTTTATTTATTTTTGAGAGAGCGAGAGAGAGAGAGTGTGGAGATCTGAAGCAAGCTCTGCATTGACAGCAGAGAGCCCAATGCAGGGCTCGAACTCAAAACCTGTGAGATCATGACCTGAGCCAAAGTCAGACACTCAACCGACTGAGCCCCCCAGGCACCCTTAGAAATCCACTGACTAAAAAAAAAAAAAAAAAAGAAAGAAAAAAGAAATCCATTGACTTTTAATGTAACTTTTGAATAGGAAGCAGTTGAATATAAACAAGATCTTGAAATGAGATTATTTGGGATTAGCTAAGTATTGCTATATCTAACTTAAAAGCTTATTTTATTTTTATTTTTAATTTATTTTTATTTTTTAATTAAACATTTCCTTAAAAATATTTATTCATTTTTGAGAGAGGGAGAGAGACAGAGCATGAGCAGGGCGCGGGGGAAGGGCAGAGAGAGAGGGAGACACAGAATCCGAAGCAGGCTCCAGGCTCTGAGCTGTCAGCACAGAGCCCAACGCAGGGCTCGGACCCACAAACTGCAAGATCATGACCTGGGCCGAAGTCAGATGCTTAACCGACTGGGCCACCCAGATGACCCTTTTAATTTATTTTTAAATTTAAATCGATGTTAGTTAACATAAACTGTAATAATAATTTCAGGAGTAGAATTTAGTGATCTATCACTCACATATAACACGCAGTGCTCATCCTAACAAGTGCCCTCCCTAACATATTCTTGTTTTATATCTGAGTCCATGATCTTTTTCATCCTGTATCCTATGTGTCTGACAAACTCCATTTTATCCCATTTTTCAGTTCTTTTTCTCCAGTTTTACAGAATCCCAGAAATCCTTTTCTCCAGTTAAAATACTATCATTAGTGGGTCACCTGGGTGGCTCAGTCAGTTGAGCATCCGACTTTGGCTCAGGTCATGATCTCATGGTTCATGAGTTCGAGCCCTGTGTTGGGCTCTGGTCTGACAGCTCAGAGCCTGGAGCCTGCTTTGGGTTCTGTGTCTCCCTCTCTCTCTACCCCTCCCCCACTTGTGTTCACTTTCTCTCTCTGTCTCTCAAAAATAAAAATAAACATTAAAAACATTTTAAAAAATACTATTATTAGTAGCATTATTTCTAATGTCATTTTGAACTTCTTTATTCCAGCACACTCTGCAGGGTGAAACCTTAAGAGAAGCCATAGAGAATGAATGATTGGTATTCAGCCAAGCTTTGCCTATGTCTTTCCATGACCAAAAACAATTAGGTGAAAAGGGGGAAAATGCAATTTGCTATTGTTTTACCTGTCTGGTCCCAAACAATCCATATGAATATTTGGGATTTTTTTTTTTTTTTTTTTTTTTTGTACAGTGATGGTTGCATTTTCATTATGTAGCCATAGCAAAAGTTTTCAGTGAGAAAGTTTCATTTCAGAAACAAATGAGGTCAATGGCTTCTTGTTTTAGGAAGGGGGGTAGCGGGGACATTGGAGTAAGAGGAAGTCCTATGTCAGAGGGCTCTACACACACTTTCCTGAAATACGTCAGCTATGTGTAAATGCAATCTGTTATTTTAACTATTCATAATAGCTGTGTTTTGTCCTTTCTCCCATCAAATTATAAAATTGATGATATAAATATGGTGAATCTTTATTTTTCAAAGATTCCTCCCTACGTCTGTAATAGGTTGCATTTTATTCTTTCCAAAGGTCTCAAAAACTACCAGATTATTGTTAAAAAACAAACACGTTTTGGAAGACTACTGACCAGTAGCCAGAAGGAAGGTCCTGAGTCATCGAAGTGTTCTCCAGCTGGCAAAGGAGTATGAAAACCCCCTGGCCAGATCTGTCCTTGCTGGAGCATCGAGGTAAGTCAGGGAAAAACGTTCATGGTACCCGGCAAGAAATGAAATGGTAAACATCATGCAGTGCATGTCTGTGCCTCAAATCGAAGCTTCATATTCAAAAGATACGGGAACTTCATTTTTCTCTCCTTCCCCAGCTTGTGTATTTCAGTTTTGTATTGAAATGTTTGCTTGATTCATAAAATATTTAAGGACTATATAAAGAAGAAAGACTCAGGAATCAAAGGCAAGTGACCTAACACAACTTCCGTGAGGTCTATTCAGGAAAGCAGGCTTCATCAAAAGCCCGGTGTTAAGTTAGTCAGCACTGCTTTCTCACCAGGTTTTGACTTCCTACTGAGTGCAGTGAGTGAAAGAACCCTGAGCAGCAAACATTTAAGGATTTTGTCTGGGCAAACACTGATCGTAAGGTTTTGACCTCTAACGGTGTCAGGCATATTGCCTTGATAAATTGTGAAGTGAATTTTCGAAGATAAAACTGCAACTTAAATATTCACATAGTTATGAACTGTTTGCATATTTTCAGAGAAAAAAATAATGCCATTTATTTTTCAGAATAGAGTACGATTACGATACCAAAATCTACAAAATGTGAAAGAGTAAAGGAAAACTATCAGGTGA
This sequence comes from Panthera uncia, assembly GCF_023721935.1. Classification (NCBI taxonomy): domain Eukaryota; kingdom Metazoa; phylum Chordata; class Mammalia; order Carnivora; family Felidae; genus Panthera; species Panthera uncia. The sequence goes on along the minus strand of NW_026057585.1, from coordinate 19,832,810 downwards.
GAACCAATTATTTTTATTCCAGAGATATAGGTAAGAAATATGAATAGATATGTATATATACAGAAGGGTACATAAGAAACTAGAAACTGTGGTTGCCTTTGAGAAAAAGAATTGAGGGCCTAACAGTCAGAGATACTTTGCATAGTTTACAATGTTATAATATTGTAATTTCTTTCCTTGTACATATATAGCTTTTTTTTTAAATTTGTTTAATGTTTATTTATTTTTGAGACAGAGAGACACAGCATGAGCAGGGAAGGGGCAGAGAAAGAGGGAGACACAGAATGTGAAGCAGGCTCCAGGCTCTGAGCTGTCAGCACAGAGACCGACGCAGAGCTTGAACCCACGAACTGCGAGATCATGACCTGAGCCGAAGTCGGACACTTAACCGACTGAGCCACCCAGGCGCCCCTATATAGCTTTTTTAGAAGAATGAGAAGTGCTTTACAAATGCAAAGAGTTTCACTGTTAAGTCTTTATTTCCATAAAACTAAAAGTAAGTGCTTGGTCAATAGACTCTAGGCTGTAGCCATGATATCCCTTGATTTCGTTTACCTGATAACACTAGCCCATGTTTGTGAATTCTTAAAAACTCCCCAAATGATTTTACATACATTACCTAATTTGTAAGATCACCTTAGTATTTGTTACTATTTTTTAATGTTTGTTTATTTATTTATTTATTTATGTATTTATTTAGAGAGAGGGGAGAAGGCATGGGAATGGGAGAGGTGCAGAAAGAGAGGGAGAGAGAGAATTCCAAGCAGGCTCCACACTGCGGAGCTCAGTCCCACAAACCTTGAGATCCTGACCTAAGCCAAAGTCAAGAGCCCAGTGCTTAATCAACCGAGCTGCCTAGGCTCCCCTATTTGTTACTATTTATTATTACTCAGCTCTTCTAGTTTTCTTCCCTTAATATGTGATTATAATATTGAATTGCAGTGTTTTTGTTCCCCTGCACCACACAAAAAAAATAGGATACTATTTTCAGAAGTTTCTAAGGAAGGTCTATTTGATACTTTGATACTTTCTTAAGTATTGGACCCAGGTGTAACAGAATTATAAAGCTCAGGCTTCCAGAACAGAGACATAACACTCAGGTGCTTATCTTGAGAGCCATATGGTGGTTCATCACAATTCAGTTTGATGTTACTTTTATCTTATCCCACTGAGCCCAAGACAGAGTGTTCAACAGCTCTGGGTAAATAAAAATATTAGTCAAAATTAAATGGAGGGTGTGGAAAGGGAGTGGGCCTATAGGGTATTGCAAAATTTTTCCCTTCCAAAACCCTTCTCTGCTGAGGGGTAAGTACGTACCACTGCTTTTCATCATGCAAATAGATGACCAGATAAGGAAAAAAAGCTATTCTCCTTCCTTGTATGTGCTTTACTGGATTTATAGACATATGTCAGCCCTCCATTTTCATTAATGCTCATAGGACTGAATTTCTTTCCAAGTTATTTGATTTAGCAATATTGCTAAAACTGGTTATCAAGCCATTTTGTATTGAAAAGGGTTTCATGGATGGTGACTTGTGAGTTGGCTGACAGCTGAAATGATAAGCCCTGTTCAGTTCTGCCTCTTATATCTGCCAGAGATTAAGGATACTCTGACCAGGGGTGCCTGGGTGGTTCAGTCGGTTGAGCTTGTGACTCTTGATTTTGGCTCAGATCACGATCCTACCCAGGGTCATGGGATCAAGCCCTGTGTTGGGCTCTGTGCTGGGTGTAGAGCCTGCTTGGGATTCTCTCTCTCTCTCTCTCTCTCTCTCTCTCTCTCTCTCTCTCTCCCTTTGCCCCTCTCCCCTGCTCATGTTCTCTCTTTCCAAAATAAAAATATAAAAAATAAATATCTTGACCAACGAAGAGGAAGACACATGTTTACCTTTCTGCATTCCTTCTTCTGTTAAAAAATACACATAGGTCCAAAATGGAGTCACTTGTGCTAAGCTCATGTCACCAAACCAAGACTTAATACTTTTCTTAATGACAGCTTCAATCTCTCCCAAGAGTGGAATCTTAGGCCAGTCAATCTGGAATGACCTAGTCAGCGCTAGTGAGGTAATCTGTCTAATAGACCCCTGCCTTCCCCAAGGAAGGTGACCTTGCCTAAAACAATCCAATCTTTGCTAGAAAGTTTCTTGTCCTGCCTCCTTCTGCCTATAAAAATCTTCTGTTTTGTCTAGTTCCTCAGAGTTTCTTTTTATTTGCTAGATGGTATGCCACCTCGTTCATGAATTGTTGAACAAAAACAGTAAGATCTTTAAAGTTTATTTGGTTAAATTTTGTTTTTTAACATTTCCAAGCTAGTTTTTAACCTCAGGAAAGAATCACTCTTATGTGGCTATTTAATATTTAATTGGCTACATAATGCAGCTGTGTAATAGCTAAAGGCCATGTTGCACAGTGGTTAAGGATGAAGGCTTGGAGTCAAACAAACCTAAATTCAAATTTCAACTGTGCCCCTTACCACACATGTGACCTTGGGAAAGTTAACATCTTTAATATCACTTTTCTTATTTGTGAACTACATTTTGTTGGAAGGAATAATTTTTTTTTTAATGTATAAAGTGCATAGCACAGGACCTATAATACAAGGTGCATTCAGTAACAATTCAGTTCTTGTTATAATTAGTAAAACCTTTTTTTTTTTTTTTTTTTTTTTTTTTTGAGAGAGAGAGAGAGTCCAAGCCAGGGAGGGGTAGAGGAGTGGGGTAGACAAAGGATCCGAAGCGGGCTCTGTGCTTACAGAAGAAAGCCCAACTCAGGGCTCGAATCCACAAATTGTGAGATCATGACCTGAGCCAAAGTTGGACGCTCAACCAACTGAGCCACCCAGGTGCCCCTAAAACTTTTTTTATAGTTAACAACCACAAAAAAATAGGACATTTACATAGAAACTGACTACTTGCTATCTCCAACTACTCCCCCTCCCTTGTCCTTGAACCCACTCCACTCCGGCAAACCACTGTTCCACTGACACTGCACTTAGTCAGCTCACCAATGACATTCACACCACTGTGCACAGGGACCAGTTTTCAAGCCTCATCTGAGCTGAGCAAACAGCAGCCTTTGAAAGAGTTCATCTTGCATTCCACTGACTTCTCTGCTCAGGGTTCAGTCCCCTGGCCCCTTCTCTATCCATAATCATTCCCCTGGTGACCTCTTTCAGTCTTGGAGCTTGAATAACATGTGTACACTGATGACCTTCCAAATATGTGCAGTCCCAACCTTGCTCCTGAACTCCAGACTTGTATATCCAACCAACTGCCTGCTCAACCTGTACCTGGATGTCGTAAATGTCATCTCAAACCCAGCAGGTCTAAAACCAAACTCCCTGGACTTCCCACAAATCTGTTGCTCTCACAGCCTCCCCTGTTTCAGTGAATGACAACTTCATGACGCAGGTGCTCACCTAAAAGCTTTGCAGTCATCCTTGACTCCTCTTCTCTTTTCTCACACCCACATGCAAACCATCAAGAAATCCTATTGACCCCCACCTGCAAAATCAATCCAGAATTAATAACTTCTCAAGACTGTCTCCTCTGTCTCTCTGGCCTCCCTGACATTCACTTTGATTATTGTTGGAAATTCCTAACCAGTTGTCTTGCTTCCGCAGTTGCACCTCCAGACTGCTCTCAAAGAGCAGCCAACATGATTCAACTATAATGTAATCCATATCCTGTCACTCCTCACAACTCTCTCACCGCTGGGGTGCCTGGGTGGCTCCGTCAGTTGAACATCCGACTTAGGCTCGGGTCATGATCTCACCGTTCCTGAGTTCCAGCCCCACAATGGGCTCTTTGCTGTCGGCACAGAGCCCGCTTCGGATCCTCTGTCCCCCTCCCTCTCTCTGCCCCATCCCTGCTGGTTCTCCCTTTCTCTCTCTTTCTCTCTCTCTCTCAATAAACAAATAAATTAATTTAAAAAACTCTCCCATGGCTTCTGAGCTCACATAAACACCAGACAGGCCTGGCACAACCTGGCCTAATCCCCTGTACCCTCTGCATTGCCCACTCCGCTCCAGCCACACTGCCCTTCTTGTTTCTCCTTGAGCATGCTAGACTCACTCTCACGGCAGGGTTTTTGCACCTGTTTCCCTCCCCAGGATGGCCTCCCACGGATATCCACTCATCAGTCTCTTCTGTTCTTCTAGTCTGTTCAAATGCGCTTTGTCGGTGTGGTAATTCTGACCAACATATTTAAATTTACAGTCTCCGTTTGCTTTGTACCTTTGGTCTTGCTTTAGTTTTCTTCATAGTACTTTCACATATTTTACTTCTTTCTTTTATTTATTTCTCTCTTCTCCACATAAATGTAGTCCATGACGTCCGGCATGGTTGGCCGACTGGTGCACTCCTGTATCCTTGCCAATGCACATACTCACCAGGTACTTCCATAAGAAGACTAAATCACTACTTTGTAAGTATTTGTTTGAGAGAATCCGCTTGAGAAAATACATTTCCTGCCATATATGGTATGAAAGCCTACTGTGCAGAGTCGGGAATCTGGATTCTGATTTTGACTGGGCCTCCCATGAACTGGACCTTAGAAGAGGTTCCACCTCTGAGCCTTGTTTTCCTAATCTTTAAAACCTATCTCTCAGAGCTATTACAGTGTTGAAATATAAGGTTATTTCAGGGAGTTCAGTCCCATGTTTGCACAAAGAAGGAATTTAATCACCCCTTTTACAAGCCACCCCCCCCACCCCGCCGCTGCCCCACAGCCCATATACTCCCAATTAAGGTTTTATACCAACCTTACCTTAAGAACATTAGGTTCCACATTTTTTTTTAATTGTCACTGAAATAAATTCCCAATTAGGTGAACATTTTACCTAAAAGATGGGAGGCAATAAAGAGGCTCTAACAGAATCAGGGTTCATCATCTTTTAGTGTGTAAGTAAACGAAATGGGAGAGGGGCCTTACACGCCTTCCTTCTGTCCTTGCATTCAGATTAGAGTTTGAGGTGAGAAACAAGAAATGAAACAGACTTTGCATTTTTTTTTTTATGTTTGGCCAAGCTCCTCTAGTTTACATAGTCATAATTCAAATGATCATCTTTGAAGTTTTCCTATTCAATGCCCTAACTTTGTCCCAACCAGGAAAAATCAGTAGCTGTTGTTTTGAATTTTGTATTTGTAAATACATTGCAATGAAGGAACCACGGAATGCCCAAAATCTTTTAAGTATTTTAAAGGTACATCTGTTAAACTTTTATAGGTTTGTGAGATTTTTAAAACATACTTTTTGTATCCAATAAGCTGAGAAGGCAAGAAAGTAAAACCATACTGTTCAGACTCTTCCTGATTTTCTTTTCTAACAACTCTCCTCAAGATTTTTCTTATGTTCTGGTCAATTTGAGTAGATGCTCAATGGACACTTTTGATTGATTAATGTATAACAAACTTTTGACCAGGTCCTGGATTTGCATCATTTAGTAAAACCCACCTTGGAAAATAGTGCCAATAATTTATGCAGATTATATTGGGGAAAAAAAGGAATGTTAAAAATATTAAAGAAAACAAACTTTAGAAATGACTCTTTCACACACAAATATTTCACATGTTGAGATATTCCAGTCTCGTGTTAAGAGGATTCTAGTTCTGGATCTGTTTTCCATACGCTTCAGTTCCAGGTGACATGCTCAGCATAAGCTCTTGCCTGGTCTGGCTCATGTTGCTTCATACATCTCTCCTGAGCTTGGATCTTCATCCTGTTTGCTCTTCCTGCCCTTTTACCATCCAGTTTGCAATCCTGATAAAGCTTTCTTGTATTTGTGCTCTTACTCAAGTTTGTATATATGATGCTATCTCACTCCTGGTCTATATAGTATATCATATATGTATATATATATATGATATATATATATGAAATATATATATATGAGATATATATATGAGATATATATATATATGAGATATATATATCTCATATATATATATATATATGAGAGGGAGAGGGAGAGAATTTTCTTTCCAACAAGGAACTCTTGAAGGTTTCAGGCATGGAGTGAATGAGACATTCACCTATATGGTAGGGTAGGAGAGAGCCTGGCTGGGGCCAGAGAGACCAACTGAACAGTAAGAAAGTATAAAAACTTTGAACTATGGCATAGACCTGCAAGAAATAGTTGAGTGTTTAAATGAAGACATTGTTGTTTAAAACTGTATTGTTTTCAATATTTTTCATTCTATCAGTAGGGGATTTGAGTAGACCAGACAATAATGTTTTCATTTTTAACTTTGCAACACAGCAATAGGAAGTCTCTGACAGTGTGTAACACAGCAATCAAGTAAGAAAACTTGAAAGCAGTCTCTCAAAGTTCATCACCAGGCAATATCTTTTCCCCAACCTCTCTCAAAGCTCTCTGGAACAATAATACAATAATTTTTTTTGTTTCATTGGTACTTATGAGCCAATTTATAAATTCTCTCCATCAAAGATATTTGCAAATGACATATCAGATAGAGTTACTATCCAAAATCTATAAAGTACTTATCAAACTCAACACCCAAAAAAACCCAAATAATCCAGTGAAGAAATGGCCAAAAGACATGAATAGACACTTTTCCAAAGAAGACATCCAGATGGTTAACAGACACATGAAAAAATGCTCAACATCACTCATCATTAGGGAAATACAAATCAAAACCACAATAAGATACCACCTCACAACAGTCAGAATGGCTAAAATTAACAACTCAGGCAACAACAGATGTTGACGAGGATGTAGAGAAAGAGTATCTCTTTTGCACTGCTGGTGGGAATGCAAACTGGTGCAGCCACTCTGGAAAACAGTATAGAGTTTCCTCAAAAAGTTAAAAATGGAACTACGCTATGACCCAGCAACTGCATTACTAGGTATTTATCCAAAGGATACAAGTATGCTGTTCCAAAAGGGCATATGCACCCTAATGTTTATAGCAGTGCTATCAACAATAGCCAAATTATGGAAAGAGCCTAAATGTCCATCATCAGCTGATGAATGGATAAAGAAGATGTGGTACACACACACACACACACACACACGCACACACACTGGAGTATTACTTGGCAATCATAAAGAATGAAATCTTGCCATTTGCAACAATGTGGATGGAACTAGAAGGATTTATGCTAAACAAAATTAGTCAGAGAAAGACAAATATCATATGACTTCACTCATGTGGAATTAAAGATACAAAACAGATGAACATAAGGGAAGGGAAGCAAAAATAATATAAAAAAAGGGAGGGGGACAAAACATAAAACTCTTAAATACAGAGAAAAACTGAGGGTTGCTGGAAGGGGTTGAAGGTGGAGGGATGGGCTAAATGAGTAAGGGGCATTAAGGAAGGCACTTGCTGGGATGAGCACCGGGTATTATACATGGGGGATGGATCACTGGAATCTGTTCCTGAAATTGTTATTGCACTAACGATTATGATAACTTACTTAAATGTAGATTTTTTAAAAAAGCATTATGGAATCTACAAAAAAGTTACAGATGATTGAACAGAAGAACAAATGATTGTATTTCTATACATTTGCAATAAACAATGGGAAATTTAAAAATTCAATAAATAAATTCTCTCCACCAATGCGTCTGCCCCCTGCCGGCCTGGGTCGGCTACCGTCCCTATACATTCCCATAGTACTCTGTTTTTATCTCTATCCTAGGACATATGATGCCATTTTCCGAGTCCACAGTCTTTATCTGCAGTTCTGAAAAACAAAGTTTATTTTATGATTCGTGCCAAACCTTACTTGGCAGCAAAACCTGACCTGAACTGGCATGAAGCTATTTATGTTATGTTTTACTCCAGAAATGTTACAGTATATGCTTGTGGAAGGCTGCCCTAGGCTCTGTCATGGGTGTTACATATTAAATGTTATATATTTTTTTACTTTTCTAAAAATCCATGAAGAGTGTTGGTTCTGAAACACTGGTGGCCCAAGTGCTTTGGATCAAGACCAGTGGAGCTGCACTGTCACCTGATTGCTAGTCTGTGTCCCCCCCAGAGTGTGAAGCCTCGGTTCCTTATACCTGCCTGGTGTCTAGTGGGTCCCAACAAATATAAATAAAAAAGTCCGTGAATATTTGCTCTCAATTTAACGTATTTAAATTTATCGACTTTCTTCTATTCATATTTTTTAAATGTTAACTACTTTGAGAAAGAAGAGTTAGGGCTGGGGCTCCTGGCTGGCTCAGTTGGTACAGCATGTGACTCTTGATCTCAGGGTTGTGAATTTGAGCCCCACGTGGAGCACAGAGGTTCCTTAAAGGAAAAATAAAAAGGGCAAACAGTCCTTTTTGAAAAAAATTTTTTAAGTGAAAACACAAATATTTGGCCAGATTGAAAAATCCACAACAGAACCAAGAATAATATCATGTTTCCTGGTGTTTAGATTTGTGTTTTCTTATGTAGATAAGACTAATATTATAAAGGCCAGATAACTCAAAGGCCAAGAGAAACAACTTTCTTTAAAATGCTATTGAAATCTTACTAGCTAAAAAGCTAAAAAAATTATCATAATGTAGGCAAGGATATAGTGAAACGGGCATTCTCAAACGATGCAAGTAGGAGTATGGATTGTTAGAGTGTATCTAGAAAGCCCGTTACAATACGGATCAAGAAGATTAAAAAATTTATATCTGCAGTAAATAATAGAATATTTAGCACATATTACCTAAGAAACATTTATATTCTTGAGGCATATCAGTTTGGTTATTTCTTTAGGAGATTCCAGCAGATAAGCTGCATCTCTGAAAGTAGCCAATATTTAGTTTTATAAGGCCTGCTATGTTAATATTTTTATATGGAATGTTTTTAAAGCTTTCTTTTGTTCAAACACCTTTTTAAAATGTTACAGCTCCTATTCTGTATTGTTTAAACATGTGTAAGTACATGACAAGGTAATTTAAAAATTTCTCATACGTGGGGCACCTGGGTGGTTCGGTCGGTTGAGCATCTGACTCTTGATTTTGGCTCAGGTCATGATCCCAGGGTCGTGGGATCAAGCCCCGTTTTGGGCTCCACGGTAAGCTTAACATTCTGTCTCTCTTCTTCTGCCCCTCTTTTCTGGAGTGTGCTCTCTCTCTCTCAAATTAAAAAAAAAAAAGTCTCTCATATGTAGTGTGTTTTGTTGGTTTCGGTTAATAATTCTATACTCTATTACAATGCATAGTAATTTTTTTCCTTTTTTTTTCACTTAACCCCAAATTCATAGTAATTTCGAACACCCTATCAAAACAGTGTGGGCAGTGCATAGTAACCTGCACGTTGTATTAAATAAAGCTCTTAGAGAAAAACAAGAGCTACTGTATGTTGACTAAATGGGAATTTTCATATGGGAATTTGAGACTTCCACAAGCATTGGAAGGGTTGGGAGATTAAAGATCCAGGAAGCTGTTGCCACTAATCTCAGCTTGCATTGCACAGGTAGTTGGCTCCCCGAACTTTCTTGGGAGCCTCCATTTCCCTCAGTCTCCAGGAAGCTCTACCAGCTATATAAGCTTGCAGCATTACAACAGATCATTCTCAAGCAGCTACCAGTAGCCATCTCCATTGTCTATGGAACCAAAGACGGTAATTTGCTGGAATTCATCCATAAGCTGCCGTGAACCTCTTGTCTATTGTCAGCCCACATGTCTATCTGTCACTGCCCTGCTTGAATAATAGCTTCTACTCCTTCCCTTTCCAATGTCACATAAGTGCCTGTTCCTGGCAGACTCTGACCTGGAACCAACTGGGGAGGAGGATTCTGGGAACTATGGTTCTGTTTTTCTTCTGAAATGCATGGATCATAAATGGGAAAGCAGTGATGCCAAGTTGACAGAAAATGATCGCGTTTGTTTCAGTGTCGATGACAACTAGATGGTATTTTTCTTTGCTGATTTTCCATCCTATTAGTATTCTTTCAGTCCAACTCACTATGTTATTAGTTGACCAAGACCCAGAAATCTCTCAGCAAGCAAGTAGCAGAAGTACAATTGAATTCATCTTTTATATACCATTCTGTCCATTAAAAATTATTGCTCCTTGGTTCTCCATTCCAAAATGTCTGATGCACATGAAGCTGAAGTAACACATTTTAAAATGACCATTACCCTTTTTGTGTAAGATAAAATACAATTAAGGAAATGAGGTTTTCACTGACATGTTTTCTAGAAGGGACTTTGTACCTAGCACTTCTATTTGGGAAAAATCTCTAACATTCTTCATCAACAATAGGGAGGATAAAAATTTGGCAAGATTTTAATTTGAATTTATAGCCTCCATGTACTCAAATTAAACTTAGTCATATACTTAAAAAATTTATAAGTGTATTTTGAATATTTGATGTTTCTCTAATTTTTTCAACTTTTCTTTATACATGTTTCATTTGGGCTCAGAGATAACTTATGTATATTATGCATGAGTTTGTAGCTTTTTCCATATTTTGAGAAAATTTTAAGGGAATAAAATTTTGCTTCATAAAACATCCTGTCAAGATGTAAATAATACCACATAGGACATTTTGATAAAACACTCATGGCCTAAATTCAATAAAATAATAAAAATTTTATTAAAGATAGAATGCCAGTACAAAAGTACTATTATAAATATTTTAATTATTGTATAATATATTATTCTGCCTTGCACTGTAATTCAAAATTTTACACATATTTGTTGGCTCAAAGAGATATCTAATTCATCCTCTCCTGACATTCAGTTTATTGAATATGATGTCCTTTTATTTCATCTGATACATTTTCATTGGATGTTAACTTATTTAATTATTTTTACTCTAGTTACAAGTTACTCATAATTATGTCCAAAAACAAGTTTTTCACAATCATCCTAAATACACATTTATGCTTCAAATGACACTGAAGTAAGGCATTAATCAGCAAGGCAGTCCAGGAAAATCAATCTAGCAGGACAGAATAAAATGAGCTAGAAGACAATAGTCATAAGACAGAGATATATTGGCTATAAGTCTATTGCCATTATCTAAACAGGAGTTAATGAGGTCCTCAACTAGGAAAGAGATTGAAGAAATGAAAAGAAAAAACAATTGCAAGATGTAACAAGGAGGCAGAATTGACAGGTCTTGGTAACTGGCTGAATGTAAGAAGCAAGAGAAACTATCAAAGATTATGCTTAGATATTTTTACATGGAAGATAATATAGGTGTGAGAGAAAGAGATGCTGAAATGGTAATGGGGGGTATGGCCAAGGCCAAAGGCAGCCTTTTGGGGAGTACCTAGCCTTGAAGACTGTGTGGGATGGTGATATGAAAGGAAGGAGAAAGATTGAAGAGAAGAAAAAGAATAGTTTCATAAAATCTATAGGCAAGAATTTAGGGAGATAGAGGGAAGCAATAGTCAATGCTGCAGAAAAGGCTGGATTTTGGAAGTAGGAAATCTTTTGTGACCTTTAAGCACATGGAGTTCCATAAAGGAGTAATAACAGAAACTAAATTTAAAAGGATTTAAGGAATGAGTCAGGGATAAGAAAATATGAGAGTGTTCTTTCAAAGACACTATATAATCAGGCCATGAGAAGACATTGAAAGAACCCTAAATGCATATTTTAAGTGAAAGAAGCCAATTTGAAAAGACTACATACTGTATGATTCCAACTGTATGACATTCTGGAAAAAGCAAAACTATATAGACAGAAAAAATATCAGTGGTTGCCTAGGGTTAGAGGGGAGGCAGGGATAAATAGGCAGAACACAGAGGATTTTTAAGGCAGTGAAACTATCATGTATGATACCATAATAGTGGATACATGTCATTATACATTTGTCAAAACCCATAAATCATACAACACCAGAGTAATAATGTAAATTATGGATTTGGTTGATAATGATGTGATGATGTAGTTCATCCATTATAACAAATGTACCACTGTGGCACAGATGTTACTAGTGAGAGAGTTCTGTGAATATGTGGGGGTATATAGGAATGCTCCATACTTTCCACTCAATTTTTCTGTGAACCTAAACCTATTCCAAAAAAATAAAGTGTAGAGGCACCTGGGTGGCTGAGTCAGTTAAGCGTCCGACTCTTGATTTTGGCTCAGATCATGATCTCACAGTTCATGAGATCGAACCCCAAGTCAGGCTCTGTGCTAACAGTGAGAAGCCTGCTTGGGATTCTCTCTCTCTCTCTCTCTGCCTCTCCCCTACTCATGCTCACCTTCTCTCATTCTGCCTCAAAATAAGTAAACATTTTTTAAAAAATAAAATAAAAAATGAAGTATATTTATTAAAAAGAATATGTAACCATTTTTCATTATATAAACGTCTGGAGTATATTCATGTATGCATCACTTTTATTGTATTATTTTATGGCCCTTAAAAATTACAACAAAATATAGCCATTTATTTGGGGTCCAGTGAAATAAGTATAATATGATGGTATTTTTCTGTTGAACATTAGTAGCTTAAAACAATAATTTATTATGTTTCACTTCTCAGGGGGTTAACAGACAGAGCTGGGCACTTCTTAGTTGGGGTCAGCTGAGGCTGGAGTCATTTGAAAGCTTCTTTGAAACTCACATGTCTTGCTCCTGGGCTGGGATTTCTCCAACAGCTGGGGACTAGTAGGGCATTTCTGTCTTCTCTTCTTGTGGCCACTCTACATGTCTGACTTCGGCTTCATACAGCAAAACAACTTAAACAGTAAGCATTCTAAGAGATTCAAGCAGAGGGTTCAAGACCTGGGAGCTAGTGTTGGAAGTCATGCAGCATGATTCACTATAGTCTTATAGTGATTTCACTATAGTCTTTTAGGCAAAAATGTCACAAACCAGCCCAGATTCAAGGGAGTAGACACAGAAAAGGAAAAAAAAATTGATAGTAGCCATCCTGGAAACAAGCTACAATTTATTTGGAAGATAGACACACACAATATAGAGAGATGAATATATATTTTCCTACAAAGTATTAAAAATAGTGACAATGAAGATCCAAGTATAAAATAATATGTAACAGTAAGACCTTAATTAAGAATAAACATGGCAAATAAGATGAACTCCTAGAGGTCTAATTCAAGACATTGAATTATTTTAGCAAAGCTTCTCGAGGTTGAGGACCTAATAATTGCGCAACCTTTGAGATGCCTAAATTAAGTAAGTCATTCTGAACTATCTGGCCGCCCGATAACTAAGCCCTAATAACTCTGAACTTCTCAGTTCAAGAACTAAGTTCCAAAATATTTTTGGCCAAAGCATCATCTATCAAATTCTTAAGGCGCCTCAGTTTTCCCAGTGTCTTCCGGTTCTTCAGCCCTTGAAGTCTTCTTCCCCTACACATCAGCAGCATGTTGGAAAATCCATTTAAAAAAATTTTTTTAATCTATGTAGTTCTGATTCTGTAGTTAATTATTATTTTGGTAAGCTTGAAACCTTTTAATACTGAATGGCCAAAAAATATCTTGTTTTCTTTTATTCGCCTTTACTTTCGTTAATTTCCTTCCCTTGTGGGTTTCTTCCTTCATTCCATTTTTGGCAAGACTTCCTATGTCTTTTATAATGTACTCTCTCCTTCCTTATTTATAAATAAGGTTAACATGTAAGTTGTTACTTCAATTTGATAAAACATATAACCTCTACCTTACGAAATATTTTGAATGCCTTCAAAACTTTGCCTTTGCTGCACACACAGGCAGAATGGAGTGATATTTTAAGATTTCCTGCAACTAGAAAGGTATGGAAAGTTTGACTGATTTATATTGTGTTCTGACTTCCTGAAGCAGTTTTCCTAATGCTATTCCATTTTACTCACACCATGAAACAAAGCTTGTTGTTTTTTTTTTTTAATCCAAATTCAGTCTTGAATTGTGCACTGTGTTTCAGTTTTGTTCTTTGTCTCTTAAGCTTAATTTTTATGGAGTTTTATAGGAGTAGCAATTTCATTTTATAAAACTTCTGTGGAGGGAATGATTCTGGAAACATTTGAGAAAAAGAATTCCCAGTTTAATTTTCAAAATTACCTTTAAAAATAAATAACATGACTATTTAGCATATATTTATTGTTCTATAATTGCATTTATTGCCTGTACCACAAAATGTAAGATTTTATCATCTGTTATCTAATTATTTTGAGTGTGACAGTCACATCTTCAGCAATAACAGTGTGTTTTCTTTGGAGCAGGAATCATATTTTACAGTTCTTTTGTATCCCTGAAACCTGTACCATAGTGTTACATATATATCTGTAAAAGCTACCTTGATAAATCTGTGTTTACATCATAGTCTTTTAATTTAATTCTTATAATAATTTGAGTCTCACTTGCCTTCCTTAAGTACATTCTATAGAAACATGATAGATTTTCCTATGGGCCAGCTTAGTCTTAAAAAGCCTTACTGGTTATTCATACATAGGTCTTTCTCATTTGAATCTTTCCCCTAAGAATTAGAACAGAGATGGGAAATTTTAATCTTTTGAAAATCCTTTTCTCTGACATCGGTTTTCTTTATGGCTCTAGATTCAGGGAAATCTTCAGTGCCTCAGTTTCCTCAGTTCCCAAAGGCAGCTTATAACAGAATTAACTACTTAATAGGGTTGTTGTAAGGATTAAATGAGTTTGCTCATGAAAGCGGAACAATTCGGTAGTAATTGAGCAATATAGGTTAGCTGCTGTTATTGTTGCACTGTTTATTTAGATTGAATAGTTTTTATTCTTTGCTAATTATGTCTTCTTCTTAATGATTTTACAAAATGCCTGCTGAAGCAATAACATTTTGAAAGCTAAGCAGATTGCTTTCATCAACAAGCTTGTTTCTTAGCTGCTTCCTGGGGGTAAGGGGGCAAGTCAGGAAAATTTTTTTCTGTTACCACTGTTTAATCCTTCCATCCTTCTTCAGCAAAAATTTTAAACCATGTGTTAGAGATACTGCTATAGACAAAATGTTTATGTCCTCCCACTCTCAAATTCATATGTCAAAGCTTAATCCCTGTTGTGATGGTATTTGGAGGTGGAGTCTTTGGAAGCTAAATAGCTCATGTGGATGGAGCCCTCATGAATAGGGTTAGTGCCCTTAGAAGAAGATAGATGATTTTCTCTCAGGCATGCAAGGACACAGCAAGAAGGCTCTGACCGGCAACCAAATTGTCCAGCACATTGATCTTGGACATCCTAGCTCCCAGAAATGTGAGAAATAAATTTATGTTGTTAATGCACCCAGTCTTTGGTAGTTTTGTTATAGCAGCCTGAACTAAGACAGATACCAATTTGAATAAACACACCCAATATGGCTTTGAAGATTTCACAGTGACAGGCGCCTGGGTGGCTCAGTCGGTTGATTTTCTGCTCACGTCATGATCTCATGGCTCATGAGTTCAAGCCCCACATTGGGTTCACTGGCACACTGCTGTCAGCATGGAGCCCACTCAGATCTTTTGTTCTCCTCTCCTCTGCCCCTCTCCAGCTCACAGTCTCTCAAAATAACTAAACATTAAAAAATAAACATCTCACAGTGAAAGCATCAGAAACACAAGGTCTCTTTAATGGGTTGTAATGTGATTTGGAATGTTTTTACATTCATGTGATCAATAGGATAGAGCAAACAGCTCCCTGAAAAGTCAAGGAAATCTTCTCTAAGCAATTGATTTTTACACGAGTTGACTCTTGAAGGTTAAATGTGCCAGGAAAAGATGAGAAAGATCATTCCAGACAAAAACATATGAAGATGCAGAATTATGGAAGGGCTGGAAGTTTGAGGAATTGTGAGAAGTCCAGACCTGCTGGGGCTTATTATATGCTATACAGACAGATGTATAGGAGGCTTGAAAAGTGGGTGCAGTTATATTGGGGAGGACTTCTTTTTCTTTGTATGTTAAATCAAGGAGTTTCTATTTTGTTCTACAAGTAGGATCCAGTAGTAAAAACTCTTTTCAGTGGAGATTTTTAAAGCAAGAATATAACATGACCAGCAAGAGAGTGACGACAGCTAATGTCAGAAAGAACAAAGTTTAAATACCAGCTCTAGCGCTTAACCACCATATTTGCTAGAAAAAGTACTTAATCTCCCTTAATTTCCTCAAGTAGAAATACCACAGTAATACATCTTTGCTGCATATTGTGGGTATTAAGGGAGATAATGTATTTGAAATGCTTAACAAGGTACTTGGCACATAGGTGACACTTGAAAAGTTTCCTTAAGGCAGTGAGGAAGATAGACCGGCAAATATAGAGAAGAGAAGCAGTGGGATCAGTGAAAAGGCCAATGCAGTAGACCTTGAGGGCATAGACTTTAGCTTAGAATTGGGGATGGTGAAGAAAGGTGAGATTTCAAAGATATTTCTCTTCCCTGGTAAAAAAAAAAATTTGTGGTTGTTGGAAGTAGTTAGTGAGGGAGAGATCCTGAGACTAACACCGAGATTTTTAGTTTAGGAAGCTTGAAGCACCGACATTTTAGGCATCATCCTAGGTGCTGTGGATGAGTAACACACATTTTCTTCTCTAAGATTCTCAAAATCTATCAGGGAAACACATACTTATGTTAATGGATACATAATGTTTTTAATGTTTTAATGCTTTTAATGTTTATTTATCTTTGAGAGAAAGACAGAGCATGAGTTGGGGAGGGGCAGAGAGAGACACACACACAAAATCTGAAGCAGGCTCCAGGCTCTGAGCTGTCAGCACAGAGCCCGACTCGGGGCTCAAACTCACGAACTGCAAGATCATGACGAGCTGAAATTGGACACTTAACCAACTGAGTTACCCAGGCACCCCTAAGGATTTTTATTGTAAGTGGGATTTTTGTAACTACATCACCCTTTTTATATTTTTTCAAATGGGAGCAATAAGTTATTGAAGACACTTTGACTAAACTATTATGAAATTATGTGAATGCTATCAGACCGCAGAATTTATTCTTATTAATTGTAGTCACCATGTATCCTTACACTGAATTTCCCAGATCAGTCTTTCATCCGTAATATATAAGGCTAGCTCAAACATACATACCAGTGAAACTTTTTAATGTTTTTAAAGGATATGATGAGAAGCATCTCATGAAGACTTAAGAGAAGCACTTTGATTCTTAGCGTGATCTTGTAATTGCAAATTCCAGCAAATACCAATTCTTTAAATGACATAAGGTTGACAAGAAATGGAAAGAACCGTTACAAATAATAATAATAATAAAAAAACCTACATGCAGTGACACGTAAAGAAATGAGACATTTCCAGAGAAGTAGTCTGTTCTTTTGAGAATTAATTTTCTTTCTTCTAGCTGAGTAATAAATAACATTTTCAGTTAATTGTACCTTTTACAACTTTCTGTAGTACTGTTGTCTACATCACTGCGGCATCTGTATCCCGAGTACAACTCTTATTATTAACCCCTTTGAGGTTGCTGGTGGTTTCGGTTTCCTCATGTCCTTTTGCCTGGTACTTAGAAGAGAATAAATCATTTTCTCTGAATTTGTCATCTTTTCTACAATGTCATTGGCCCATCTTCCTATATTGAGCTCTCTTCATCTTTACATGCTGAATTAAATACAGAATTCCTGTTTGGATCTTATTTTAAATACTCCTCAAAACTTCAAGTCCTGTTGGAGATCTTTAAAAGCATATAATAGTGGAGGGGTTAGATAGAGAGAGGGCAGGTGATTCACAATTCCCCGGGGGAGAGTGTTTCATTTGGGAAGAATATGGGGACACAGAACACATAGTAAAAAGAGACAAAGGAGGAAGTAGAACCCCCAGAAATGAGTCATAAAGGCATAGAAGTGTGCTGCTAAATGTATTTCTTTAAGAAGATGAGAGAATTTGAAAGTACATGTCAGTGAAAGGATGGAGGTAAGCGACTGACATTCTGTTGCCATGGCAGCCCATAAAGAAAGCAGGATAGGGGGATGCCTCGGTGGCTCAGTCAATTAAGCCTCCGACTTCAGCCCAGGTCATCATCTCACGATTCATGGGTTCAAGCATTGCATCAGGCTGTGTGCTGACAGCTCAGAGCCTGGAGCCTGTTTCAGATTCTCTGTTTCTCTCTGTCCCTCCTCTGCTCACACTCTGTCTCTCTCTCCAAATAAATAAATAAACATAAAAAAAAAGAAAAAAGAAAGAAAGCAGGGTAGGACAGTTATTTATTTCCCATAAATAATTTCAATAAATAAATAAATATTTGTATGGGATGATCAATTTTTTAAATTATTTATGAAGGGGAAAATTTAACCTCTAAAGGCTCAGATAGGCTTTCTGATATAAAAGAAAATATATAAAGATAAGTGCTTGGCAGGGGGACACAAGAGGGGCTTCTGAATGTTCTATTTCTTAACCTGGTCAGATATGTTCCTTTTGTGACCATTCATTGTGTAATACATTATTATTTCAGGCAATTTTCTTTATGTGAGTATTATATTTAAATTAAAAAGAAAATATTTGACTTCTTCTTAAATCCTACTGGTTTTTTTGAGCACATCACAGATTACCTAAATCTCTTTATAATTTGTGTCATTCTGAAGAGATTTGGTGCTTTTCTTCTAATTCAGATTAACCCAGCAAACATCTATTGAGTGTCTGAATGTTCCAGATACAAAAGATAAGAAGATGTACTTTCAGGAAGCTCACAGTCTAATGGGGAGGTGCGATGCAGGGGTGATTAAAACAACAGTCCAGGTGTGTAAATGGTTTTATGACTGCTTATTTACCTGTGAAAGCTTTTACTCCTGTAAAGGCAGGAGAAGCAATGGGAGAAGTCAGGGAAGACTTCGTTCAGAAAGTGTTTTTTGAGGTGAGGAGTCCATTTATGCTGAAGTAGAAATCTCCTAAGGTAAGAAAAGGCATTTCAGACATAAGCAAAAACATGTTTCACAAACACACACATACATACATGCACACATTCCCCCCCCCCCACTATTTGTAAGGTACAAGATGATCAGTATATTGAATGAGGTGCCCAGGTTGTGCGAGGAGAGGACAGGATCAGTATTTATTCAAAACCTTGGAAGACCCTGAGTACATGAGAAAATAATGCCATTCTCCTCCCCTACAGATAAAACTAAATAAAAAACTAAGCTTAAGCCATAAAGTAAGTGTAGGGAAATCCACAAAGTTCTAATTTTTCCACTCTTTTCATGGATTTTAAAGCAAAAAAATGAAAACTTTTCCTAATAGTTTTTTTTGAGGGATGTTAAGAACTTACAGATGGCGATTATAGCTGACTTTTACTGATGCATAACTACGTTCCACGAGCTATTATAAACCCTTAACATAGATGGTTTCATTGAACTCTCCCTACAGCCTTATGGAGAAAATACTTTAGTTGCTAGTAGTAGTAATAGCATAGGTGGAGGAGTGGATGCGTACACAGATTAATTAACCTTCCCCAGGTCACACAGCTAGAGTGTGATGGGGTGGGCCGTCTGACGCCAGAGCCTGAAGGAAGTCTCTGCCTCAGCATCATGCCACAACAAATCGGTGTATTAGGTGTGTTGGCAAGCACAACGTGTTTGCTCTTTGCAGTGCCACTTAGGCCTCGGATTCATTCACGGACTCAATCAGTAATCACTGAGTACACAGTATATGCCAACACTTGGCAGGCATTAAGGATCAGAGGTGACTACTATGGAAGTTATCTCTGTCCTCACGGAGTTATCATCGACGAATCACAATTAAGTATGATAAGAATTATGACAAGGATGGTACAAAAGAAATGTGGAAGTTTGAGCTGGCTCGGGCATTTGGGGGGTGCTCTCTGAAGAAGTGCTCTCTCTGGCTGAGATCTGAGGGACCAGCAGAAGTTACCAGGGTGAACTGGAGAGGAGAGCTTCACACAAGGTGGATACCAAGGAGAGGGGAGCATGCAAATGCCCTGCACAGATCCTCCTTTAAGGAAGGATATGCTGCCTCCAGCATCAGCAGTGCTGGCAGCCCCTTTGGGCATTGCCTCAGCTGTAGAGAGATGCCTTGCCCAAAGTCACGTACACCTAGGCCACTCTGATGGGTCATTTCAGTTGCACAGCACCTGGCACGGGTGTCTGAGGCTGTGGGGCTTGCATCACAGCTTGCTTTCTCCCACTCCTGTTTCCGCTCCCTCCCTTGCATGGGTGTTGATTTCAAGGACACTCCCTAATAAACATCCTGAACACTAAACTCCACAGGAGTCTGCTTCCTGGTGAATCGAAACTGCGTTACAACATGTAAAGGCTTTGAAGGTTCTTACAGGCTTTCAGAATGACTGTGGATTCAGTAGGAGACAGAGAGATGAACTGAGGCTGAAAAAGTGGGCAGGGGTCAAATCCTAAAGCACTTGGTGAACCATGCTAAGGACTCCTCCTAAAGGCAGTGGCCAGCAGGAAGCCACCATTGTAGAATTTTTCAGCAGGGACGATAATGATCAGATACCATTTCCAACATATTTGAAATACCACTTTGGCCGCAGTTCACAAGGGATGACGGGTGTTCTGAACACCAATTCCTATTTTTCAACAGCCTTTTTCCTTTTAGATATTAGTGGTAAAATAAAGGTACCAAACTGTCTTTCCTGTCCTTGAATCATTGCTTTCACTTGCCTTCCCCATTATCAATAAAAGCTATTAAATCTGCTCCCTGGTTTATGCAACTACAATCCTATGAGATAATTTTGTAGCATTAGCTTCTTGAGAGAACTGAGGATTTAGAAGGTTACTAGTTCTTTGGTGATGAAAGCAAACTGTTGGGTGTTTCTGGAAAAGTTGAAAGTGATAAGTCACTGGAGACATGAACTTCATATATAGTATGAGAAGAAAGACCTGTCCTGCCAATCATATGTCTGTGGTTCTATTTTCTTATCTTTATTTTTCATCTTTATCCCCAGGTATGTGTAATATATAGTTATATTTTCATAGTTCATTTGGGCAGAAATAACTTGACAGTTAAGATTGGATCTTTGGGGTGCCCGGGTGGCTCAGTCAGTTAAGTGTCTGACTCCCACTCAGGTCACGATCTCGCATTTTGTGAGTTTGAGCCCCATGTTGGGCTCTGTGCTGACAGCTCAGAGCCTGGAGCCTGCTTCGGATTCTGTGTCTCCCTCTCTCTCTCTCTGCCCCTCCCCAACTCATGCTCTGTCTCTTTCTCTCTTTTTCTCAAAAATAAATAAACATTAAAAAAAACACATTTAAGATTGGATTTTTTAACAAAGCTTTATTGAGATATAATTGACATACAATAAACTACATTTATTCAAAATATAAAATTTTGAAGTTTTATCCTATCCCACATAATTATTTAGAAAACTAGATGTAAAGCGATCAATTAAATAGTGTTTTATATGGGATCAGGCTTGTTACACAGTAAAAACCTTTATGTGATTACCTACCATATCAATTGTAAATATCAACAGTGAAAGTGATGTTCAACTTTTTAAGTATAATGATTCATTATGCCTTAGACTGAAACATTGCTAGTTACCAAAGCCAATGTCCTTTGAAATTTTTTTTTCTCCAAGTTTTTATTTTAGTTCCAGCTGGTTAACATACAGCAAAATAGTAGTTTCCAGTGTAGACTTTCGTGATTCACCACTTATGTACAACACCCAATGCTCGTCACTACAAGTGCCGTCCTTAATGCCCATCACCTGTTTAACCCATGACCCCCTCTGCATCCCTTCCAGTAACCATCAGTTACCTTTGACCTTATTGACAAAAGCAAGTGATTTGTGAAGTTCATCAATAAGCCTACATTTCAGGGCACATAAATAAGACCTTTGGTAAAAGACTCCTCACACCAAAAAGTGGCCAAATAACTTAGGAACCTGAAAGCTGAGGAGTGGCTTTATGAGATGTGGAAGCGGGAAAACAAGAGAATGTCTGCTGAATTTCTCTAACATGCTCAATTCAACTGGAGGCTGCCCCTCAACACATACGCATGTATGTTCATGCACATATACACACTTACCCACGTGTATACAGCCAACATTACACTTCTTTCTTTCATATGTCACTTTTAGCCCACACGAGTACAGCAATTGTTTCACATTACCATTTTAAATTTCTATGCCTTCTAAAAGGGATTAAAACTGAAAATAGTTTTAAAAATATCATTGGAGGGGCATCTGGGTGGTTCAGTCAGTTGAGTATCTGACTGTTGATTTTGGCTCAGGTCATGATCCCAGGGTAGTGGGATTGAGCCCCTCATCGGGCTCCACACTGCGTGTGGAGCCTGCTTGAGATTCTCCCTCTCTCTTGCTCTCTCTCTCTCTCTCTCTTTCTCTCTACCTCAATCCCTCTCCCCCACTCACACTCTCTCTAAACTAATAATAATAATAATAATAATAATAAAATTCCATTGGATCCACACTTCACAACTATTTGATCATGCATATAAAAATGCAAACCCTAGAACAGGACACAAAATCACATCTATTAACTTTTAAAAGAGTGTTTCACATGCAGCATGGTGATGTATTCATAGGAAGCACTCAGTGTATTTTTTCCAAGTGAATGAAACCAACTTTCTGCTTTGTAATTGCATCTTCTCTGATATCCTGTCACTCCACTTTGACATACCTGAGAAACCAATGTTATCAACTTCCTTCAGGATAACATGCACTTAATCTGACTGTAACTTTTGTAAAGTTTATTACTTAGCTTTTAGTTTCTAATGTGTGTGCCTTCCTTTATAGTTTAATTTTTTCCTGCTATTCCACATGGTCCAGAACTTTTTATATTGTCTTGGAGAAGGGATGGTGTCTATTTTCCATTTCTTAGTTTCTGGCTTATTATTTTGCAAGTTTAACCATAGGCATGCCTATGAGAGAATGCCTTTTACTTCACAGTGCCACAGAGCCCAGTTCCATATGTGTTATAGTAAGTTCACAGTGGATTAAACCTGATCCGTATAATCTTCCTGTCAAATATGAAATGATGTGTAAATTTTCATATTGTGCCTTCACTAAGCATAAGCCATTGTTTTCTTTTGTACGTATTAACTCCCACACATCACAAGAATGGAATCCTGTTATCTAGTGCTGCCTGGGAATATTGTGGCAGCTGGGAGTTTTGTATGTATTATAGCTCAAGTTGTCTTTTTTCTTGTCAAATGTTTTGTCTAGTTTTCATACTTGTGACAATGTTTTTAAAGATCTTTCCCGGATATTTTATCATGGATCTGATCATTCTTTAAAGAATTTAAAAAATTTTTTAACTCTTTGCTTCATTAACAAGACAATCCCATTTATCATGTACCTCTGGGAGTGTGCACCTACGTGGCAAATTCCCAACTCTTTGAGAAATATCCTGGTATCCTTTGAAACTCTGGTGTGGAAAAAAAAAGTGAAAGGAACTTTTGGTTTCTGGATAAACATGTATGTCATTTAGCTTACCTAAACAGGATATGAGTAGTACTGATTTTGTTCTAGAGGCTTTAATACTAATTGTATTTGCAAGGAAAGAAACTAAAAGGAAGAAAGATGAAAACTCAATTCTTCCTAGGATTTCTTCTTAGGGTTTTCTCATAGGTTGTAGCTAAGATACCACAGAACTTAGTTTTAGGAAATGATAACAGAGTATAAATTTCGAGTAAGTGTTAAACCAAGGTAATGATATAGCTCATGTCAGTTTTTTGGTTTTTAATACTTCAAAGAGAAATCTGATGTGACTGTTTCTTTTTCTTTTCTTTTTTTTTTAAATGTTTATTTATTTTTGAAAGAGAGAGGATGGGGAGAGATGGGAGCGGGGGAGGAGCAGAGAGAGAGAGAGGGAGACACAGAATCTGAAGCAGGCTCCAGGCTCTGAGCTGTCAATACAGAGCCAGACGTGGGGCTCAAACTCAAGAACTGTGACATCATGACCTGAGCCGAAGTCGGAAGCTTAATCGACTGAGCCACTCATGTGCCCGGTGACTGTTTCTTTCATATCGACCCCTGCAAAGGTCCTAGGGCATATTGTTAGCCCTTCCATCTCCTTCACACTATATGGATGGGCTGCACGAGAGCAACAGAACCTTCAGGTTATTCCCTCCAAATCCACATTCTCTGCATTCAGTTTCTGTATCATATCCTTTCCATCCTGCCATCCACCTTAATCATATTAAATAACTCCTGATAGAAAACCTGGTAAGTCAGTAACACATATATAAACTGAATTTCCCAGCTTTGTTGGGAACATGGTGCTCACTAGAGGAGTGGAAAATCAATTGGAAACAATAAATAGGGACAGCAGAGAGAGTAAACAAAATGTGGAAGGGCGAGGTTTGTTCTGATGAGTGACTAAGTATACAGCTTCCTGTGAGCCTTTTAAAGAATGATTTTTTAAAAACTGTTCCCTATTAGTTCTTAACTGCAAAGCAGACGAATTTATCTGAAAAAAAAAAAAAAAGAAGTGTTGATAATTAAATCAAGCACAAATGTATGTGGTTTACTTTTAAAGTGTAAGAGACTACATTATTCCAATAATCTGAGTCTATGAAATGGGGCATCTTCTGGAAAAAAAAAAAAAGTAACTTCACTCATTTATATCCATGTAGAGCCCTTATCTATAGATTGTATCCATATTCTGGATCCCTTAGGCATTGCATAAAATATAAATTGATTTCTTTCATTAACTATCATTTAAATTTATAACAGAATAACATGTGCTACAATTTTTTAAATGTCTAAGGTGCTTCAGGTACTGAGCACCACCAGTAAGCTTGCTGCTGCTGCTCTGTGTCTCCCGGAGTTTTCTCTCCAAGTTAAGTGTACGTTCCATAGGAACAGATGGCATTTTACTCTTCTCTTTCCCCCCTGGTCCCCAGCTCATTGCCGTGTACTTAACTGATGCTTAATAAATACGGAATTGATTGAGTTAAATGCATGTGTGAGCAGTCAATACAAATTGCCATGGGATTACAAATCTGCAACGTTATATGGGTAGAAATACATGCTCCATGGAGAGCGTGGAGAATCTAGAAATGAACTCCTTACTCAGCAACATATTAGCAACCTGACATTGAGCAAGTTTCTTTACCTGTCTGAGCTCCAGTTTCTGTAACAAAATGAGGATAATAAGAAGTACTTTGGGATTATTGCAAAGATTAGACCTAAATGATTTAAAGTGGTTGGCATGGGGGTAGCCTACAGCCCTGAATTCATGAAGCTATTATTTGCACTATAAAGCTGAGGATGTGGAGGGTCAGTGTTTACTTAACTCTCCCATTATCACACCACCATTAAATGTCAGACTTTGCCTGACTTCAAGCCTAGCTTTGCCTTACTTGGCATACAGAGTTTAAAGATTCCCCATGTTGCACTCACTTTTTAGAAAGGTCATTCCTAGGGTGGAAAGTGAATGTGAGGGGGGAAGAAATGGAGACAGGGTAACAAATTAAAATAGTACCTTTCAATTCTTCTGGTTATGATCCACAGTGTTACACTGTAAACCCTGAATACGTACAACTATAAAAAAATAGTTGGACTTCACTGCATGTGCTGCACTCAAATATGTACTACTCCATTGCATTCTATTTCATGTTTTTAAAAAATTCTGGTTATAGTGGCCAGGCAGGGGTCTGGGGAGGTGGTTGAGGGTGGGGGACAAACAACCTCAGTCAGGGGTCACCTGGAAGCAAGCCTATGCAGGGAGGGTGCAGTCCTCTCATCTGGTTGTGGTCCTTGTCCAAGTGCTCTTATTGCACCACAGGATGCTGAACCCCGTCCCCTGCATGGCCACAGCCCTTGGTAGGCCCAGCATACTGGGAACGGCAGGCCAGGCAGATCTGGAGACCACGGGAGGGTCCCCTGCCACAGGAAGGCAGTACCTTTCCTGGGGATGCCGATTTGCCTGGCCCTACGTGGGACAGGAAATACTGAGACAAATGGAGGAGTGTTTTCTCTGAAGCCACAAAGCAAGATGGTCAGAAATGCAAATAGCAGAGGAGTAGACAGGGGGAAGTGCTTGAGATACAGCAGTGAACCCAACACAGTTCCAGCCCTCCTGGAGCTTGGCTGCAACAACCAAGAAAACAACTGAGCAAGATAATGAGGCCACAAGAATAACGCTAAAGGGCCAGAGAGCTTAGGGAACGTCAGGTTCGGCTGTTTTGTCTTAAGCCAAGTAGACATTGGAGACCCCTTGCCATCCTGCGCTTGTCAGTCAGGGGAACTGTATCCCATCCACATTGCTCTCAAGGGCTGGAAGATGGAACCTGGATGAGCTACTGGTAGAGAGACATGGAATGACTGCTGTTCAAATTCACAGTTTGCTGAAGGGGAAAAATTTTAGGGAGGCATGATTATTGGACACATTGACATGGGAAAAAATTTCACAGTGAGTGAAAAACTCAGCTCCCACCCAGATCATGGACCTGGACCAAGTTGAAGTAAGAGTATCCAACTGCTATTTCAAATCCAAGATGGTTGCTAATGGAACTATCATTAGATGGGAGCTAATACATAGAAAGGGAGCAAGAATTTATTCCAAGGAGCTAACCTTTTTGGGGCAGGAGGCATGATGAATATGGCTGCTGGAGAGTAACACTGTGGAGAAATAGTCTTTCATAATCATGATGCATATGTAAATCATCTTAAAACCAAATTGCCACTGAATTTGATAATGCTATCCACTAAGTGCTATTCGTATAAAACATTCCTCCGCTCAGGTTAAGTGTATCAGAGCAGAAGACTGACTTTCTTTGTTAAATGTTTCTTTGTGCTCATTAAAAATGTTTTCGAGTATTTTGAACTTTATGAAAAAAGGAAAGCTTCCAGTAAATGTTTCTGTGTTGCTGCTAATTCGATGCTGCTGATGTCTGGATTGTATAAAGAAGTAAGCTTAAGATTTTTTTTTTTTTTTAAAGCTTGGTATGGCCCAGTACATTGATTTGGTGCCTCATTAAGGGGTTATAAACCACATTTTGAAAAATACTTAATTAGGTGATTGTTACAGTAATCTATATAAGAGATGATGATAGGTATAACTAACGTATTAGCAGTAGAAATGAGAGACATAAATGCAATAATTATTTGGGTAGCATCAGCATGTCCTTAAGAGTGAAGGGAACAAAGGGGCGCCTGGGTGGCTCAGTCAGTGAGCGTCTGACTTCAGCCCCGGTCATGATCTCACGGGTTCGTGAATTTGAGCCCCGCGTTGGGCTCTGTGCTGACAGCTCAGAGCCTGGAGCCTGCTTTGGAATCCGTGTCTCCCTCTCTCTCTGCCCCTACCCTGCTCACACACACACACACACACACACTCTCTCTCTCTCTCTCTCTTTCAAAAATAAATCAACATTAAAATAATTTTTAAAAAAATTTAAAAAGAGTGAAGGGAACAAAGTGAGGAGCTTTCCAGGTTGAGCAATCCCTTTCCATTCATTGGATAGACAGCAGTGAAGGAAGAACTATTTTGATGGAGAATAAAATCTGCTTTGGAAATATTGAGTGTATGATGCCTGAGGGCAGGGGCGGGGATCTAGACAGAGATACCTGGTGTCACTTGGAGATGAGAAGAGAAATCTGGGCGGAAGGTATAGATTCCTTGTCATGTAGATGGTAGTTGAAGGCACAGCAATGGACTTGACTACCCAGTGGGGAAGGTGAGCCAAGAGGGGAGCTCAGAGGACTAGCTTAAAGAAAGGTGGAGGGAGAAAAGGAAGAGAGGGGATGAAAAAACCTAGAGATAGAAGGTAAGAGAAGAAGACCTTTGAATAATAACCTTTAGTTACCTGTGCTCATTGTGCGTTGTCAATAGCACCAAGGAACCATAGAGTATTGATGAAAGAAGGTGACCGGCCACATGCTATACCAGAGTACACTGGGACAAGAGTAGAAGGTGGTCCCTAGACAGCCTTCACCTTGGCTGATAGGTTTCTCCCCCTACAAAATGAGAACATTGAGCTAGATGAGCTCATCTAGATTGAGCTAGATGTCTCTGTGGTATTTAATTTGGAGCACAGGCTGGATGGGTGGAGAGTATGAGAAGATATGAAAATTAACCCATTCATTCACTCATCAAATATTTATTGAGTTCCTATGATGTTCAGTTACTGCTGTAGCCACAGGGACAGGATAATGAACCAGATAGACTATGAAAACTCACATTGGAGTAGAGGAAACTGCCCAATACAATTTCAGTGATAGTGTGTTTTCAGGTACTGATAAAAACGATGAAGTATAAAATGGGGAAGGGGGAGATAGGGTAATTTGGGAAGACTTCTGTAAGGAGCTGTGACAAATAAATAAAGGATGCTTGGATGCGAAGGGCTTGCTGAAGAGCATTCCTCACCAGAGGACAGCAAGGGCAAAGGTCCACACTGGGGTGACCTGCCTATCTGAGAAGCAGCAGGAAGGGAGAAACTAAGCAAAGCCAGTGCAAAGAGTAAGCTGTAGATGATGAGTCATCATCAGAAGCCAGCCTAGCACGTGCCTTGTTGGTAAGAACTTTAAATTTCTTTTGTGGCTGGGAAACTATTGGAGGGTTTTGTAGAGGTTGATGGCTTGATCTGATTTATATATATATATATATTTTTTTTTAATCTTTTTTTTAACGTTTATTTTTATTTTTGAGACAGAGAAAGACAGAGCATGAATGGGGGAGGGTCAGAGAGAGGGGGAGACACAGAATCTGAAACAGGCTCCAGGCTCTGAGCTGTCAGCACAGAGCCTGATGAGGGGTTTGAACTCACAGACCGCGAGATCATGACCTGAGCTGAAGTCAGACACTCAACTGACTGAGCCACCCAGGCGCCCCTGATTTATATTTTTAAAAATTCACTTTAGTAACTGTGTAGACCATAGATGGGCAAAAAATAAAAGCAGGGAAACTGGGTAGAGGTTAGTGTTTTCAGTAATCTAAGTGAGAGAAGATAGGCTTGGATTGAGAAGGTAGATTGAGAGGCAGAATTAGCCTTTATTGCACACCTAGTACACCTGGGCTTAATTCCAAGTACTTTATATGTATCAACACGTGGAACACATGTAAAACTATGATATTGTTATCTCCATGTTACGCATGAGGACACTAAAGCACTTCTTCAGCATTACACCACTAGTAAGTGTTGGAGCTAAGCTTCAAACCCAGGCAATCTAGCTCCAAACTTGGCCTGCTTAATCTATGTGTAACACAAAATCAGGATACATTTCGAAGGGACAGCTGGCAGATCTTGATGGCTCTGACATTGAGTATGAAAGAAAGGACAGGAATCAAAGAAGACTGCTTGAAATTTTTAGAACGTTGGCGTGAACAACTGCATGACATTTAAAAATGTGGAGAAGACTAGACAGGGGAGAAGGGACCAAGAAGGGAACACATTAAATTCAAGATGCCACACAGACAGCCAGCTAGAGACATTCAGTAGACACTCTGAGCCTTGTGATGCCTGCCGGACGACAGCTCTGTTGAAATATAAGGTAGAAGCAATCTAGCATAATGTTAGAGACGTATTGTGCTAGGATCGATCGATTGGCCTTTTCATGTGCTCTTAGTCAGATGCAGTTCCCACGTGGGGAATTGAGTGGGGCATTTTATTAATATAGCACAGCCAAACATCCAAGTCAGCCAAGATCTCACTTTTATCAGCAGCCAGCCAGTCAGTCAGTGAGTAAATGTTTTTAAGAGAAACCTCTCCCCCACAAATCTCATTGCTTCAGACCTGAGGAGCACCACATACTGCAACCCTTCCCTTTCTAGGATTTTTAAGAGAGCTGATTCTCCCAACTAGAGAAAGAAAGCTGACTTTGGCATGGCCACCCCAACACCTCCACCTCCACCGCTGCCTCTTGGTCTGTGAACCTTGCCTGCATAGTACATGACTGCACAATTTCAAACCTGCTCGGACTTACTAAATACTGCCCCCTCGTCCCCACCACCCCCCACCCCAACGTCGGTATGTGACTTTTCACTTCATCTGACCTCAGAGGATCCAATCCTTTTCAACAGGCCTCAAGCTCAAGATTCATCCTCCTGGTTCTGCTTCCTCCTCTCTGTGCCAAGTCTGGTGTCTACCAAGCGCTCACCTGGTGCAAAACACTGGAAATGCTCTCCATCCTAATTGGTATGGCGGTGCCTACAGAAGTTGTAGGTTTTACAGTGTGCATCAAGTTATATCCTTAGATACCTCAATTTAAAAATACCTCAATTTGGGGCACCTGGATGGCTCAGTTGGTTAAGCATCTGACTTCAGCCCGGGTCATGATCTCGTGGTTCTTGAGTTCAAGCCCCATGTCAGGCTCTGGGCTGACAGCTCAGAGCCCGGAGCCTGCTTCGGATTCTGTGTCTCCCTCTCTGTCTGCCCCTGCCCTGCTTGCACTCTGTCTCTCTCTCTCTTTCTCAAAAATAAAAATAAACATTAAAAAATTTTTTAAATACTTAAATTTGAAAAATGATTTTATGCTGGGTGCTTTTAAAATAAAGTTTTTGGTCTTATGAAGCTTATAGTCTAAAGTAAGTATAATACCAAATAATGGCAGATAATATATAAGTGTCAAGTGAGTAACCCCAAAATCAATGTTTTAGAAACGGGATAATAGGGGTGCCTGGGTGGCTCAGTCGGTTGAGCATCTGACTCTTGATTTCAGCTCAGGTCATGATCCCACAGTCATGGGATTGAGCCCCACGTTGGGCTCTGTGTTGAGCATGAAGTCTGCTTAGGATTCTCTTTCTCTTTTCCTCTGCTTTTCTCTCTCTCTCTCTCTCTCTCAAATAAATGAAAACAAAAAAATTAATAATAAAAAAAGAAACTGGATAATAAAACTTCACAGAGAAGATGGCATTTGAGCTAATTAAGCATTAGGCATTTAGTAGACTGAAGAAGCAGAGAGAGAAGGAAGAATCTAGGCAAGGAAAATAGGACAAGCAAAGGTGCAAATGTGGGACTTAGAAGAAATTTGGAGAGACAGTGAGTAGACCAGCCTGGACTTATTTTGAGAAACAGTGAAAAATAATATTGAGGAAGACCAACCTATGAAGTCCCTTCAATGACAAGATAAGAAATGTTGAAAAGTGTTGTGCAGGCAGCAAGGTGCTATTGAAAGTGATTGAGCCAAAGGAAGGTGACTGAAAAGAAGGAGCTAAAATGTATAGTTATTTTCTTATTTTTATCAAATGCATGCATATGATAGAAAAGTAAAATAGAAAGGTGTATAAAGGGGGCACCTGGTGGCTCAATTGGTTAAGCATCTGACTTCGCTCAGGTCATGATCTCACAGTTCTTGAGTTTAACCCTTCCGTCTGGCTCTGTGCCGACAGCTCAGAGCCTGCAGACTGCTTCAGATTCTGTGTCTCACTGTCTCTGCCCCTCCCCTGCTCGTGCTCTGTCTATCTCTGTCTCTCAAAAAATAAATAAATATTTAAAAATTTAAAAAGAAGAAAGGTGTATAATGAAAAGCACCAATCCTCTGCCCCACCCCACCTCCCACCATTCCTTTCCCAGGGGTAATCACTCGAAACTTTTCCTATTTTTAGTTCTTCTAGCTTAGCTCCATATCTTTAAATAATGTGTCTATATGATTTCTTTTTAATTAATCAACTTTACCCACCATCATTATCTTCCCACTAAGCAACACGAGGATTTACGACCTTCTTCTTTTAACCATGAATATGTGGGGAAAAAAACACAAAACTATGAATATGTGGTTGGCCTGGGGTAGTGAGAAATGGCTCCACTTCTTGTCTAAGGATTTGATTGAGCTCCCTGTGCATATTTCTACTAAGGCAATTGCTGTACTATCCAAAAACATCCATTTTCTTGCTTTGTTTCCCCTGAGAAGCTGCACAACTTGAGGACAATGGTTATATCTCAGATTTTGTGACCTCAGACCTATCAGTGTTCTCCAGGTAGCAGGCAGGGTTATTGCACTTATTTGTGGAATGAATCAATGACTGGCTCCTATTGCTAAAGTTATTGGAAAGCTGATGAAGCATGAAAAAGGGAAGATCTCGATGACTGATCATCCAAGAAGCAAGTGAACAACTTGCTTGGTTTCAAGGTTGACTGACCAAATCTTCCTGCCACCTTGAACAGCCGCAACTTGATTTAGCCAGACGCTGCCCTGAACATGGATAGCCTGCATCACCAGTGTTCTCATAGTTTCTAAATATACAGTAACATGAGATGTTTAAATATAAAAGTTATTGATACAGTCTAGAAGTATTTTTGAGTAATATAAAGTCATAATTGGCACATTATTTTACTAATTATTTAAATTGATCTTTTCAAAGAAGAGTTGGGGATTTATTCCATTTTTAACAAACATTTCAAAATACTAGTTTCAGTTATCTCTAACTTTATTATATTCCATAGTCTACAGTCAGACCCATAAAAATTACATAGCCAGGGCCACCATTAACCATTTTAGGAAGAAACTCTCCAAACTTGACCTTTCTCTTTATTTCCTGTCTCAGTAAATGGCATCTCCATTGACTAAGTAACCAAAACTCAAATTTGTTTTATGAACCTCTCATTTGTCCCCTATATGTACTTGGTGACCAGGTTCTATATTCCTTGCACTTGTCTCCTCCCATCATCCTACTGTAACTCCCTGAGTTTAGGCAGGCTCTCACCATCTTTTCCTGATGCCTTTGCAATAGGCTTCAGTTTCAGTCTCCTTCAGTCTCCATTTTTACTTAACGATCCCTCAGCCACACGCTGCCAGACTGGTTTTTCAAAATCACAAA
The DNA here is from genome assembly GCF_023721935.1 of Panthera uncia. NCBI lineage: Eukaryota > Metazoa > Chordata > Mammalia > Carnivora > Felidae > Panthera > Panthera uncia. The sequence goes on along the minus strand of NW_026057585.1, from coordinate 19,800,251 downwards.
TCTTGGGGCACCTGACTGGCTCGGTTGGTAGAGCATAGGATTCTTGGCCCCAGGGTCATGAGTTCAAGCCCCACATTGGGCATGACCCTACTCAAAAATAAAACAACCCACAAATCTTTTTTTTTTTTTAATGTTTAATTTTGAGAGAGAGGGGAAGGGACAGAGAGAGAGGGAGGCAGAGAATCTGAAGCAGGCTCCAGGCTCTGAGCTGTCAGCACAGAGCCCAACTTGGGGCGTGAACTCACAAACCGCGAGATTATGACCTGAACTGAAGTCAGATGCTCAACCTTCTGAGCCACCCAAGTGCCCCGGTACTTCTTAAACATACCCAAATTGTGTGATACTCAGGAGTTCCCTTAGCATGGAACAACTTCCTCTTTCTTTCCCCCATCCTCTCCTTGGGGCAGGTTATTCTAAAGCTTAGCACTGATTTGACTATTGATCCAGATTTGTCCAGAACAATCCCAATTTAACTTGTCTCAGAATATTTACTGATAGCAGCCCTTTGGTCATTCGCAAAAGTTCCCCAGTGTACAAGTTTGCTAGAACTGCTACAACAGACCTATAAAACACAGACTGGGTGGCTTGAACAACAGAAATTTATTTTCGCAAAGGTTTAGGGACTGGAGGTCCATGATCAAGGTGTCGGCAGATTTGGTTTCTCTTGAAGCCTCCCTCCTTGGCTTACATGTGGCTGGCCACCTTCTTTGCTGTATCCCCATATAGGCTTTTCTCTGTGGGTGTTCATCCCTCATGTGTTGTCTTGTGTCCTAATCTCCTCTTCAGATAAGGACACCAATCAGATTAGATTACGGTTTACACTAATGGCCTCGCTTTAACTTAATTACCTCTTTAAAGGCTTTTTCTCTTAAAACAGGCACATTATGAGTTAGTAGGGGTTAGGACTTCGACCTATGAATTTAGGCGAACACAATTCAGTCCACAACACCCAAACTGAACAGGATGTAAAGTTATCCTACTTACAATAGGTCTTCTGCAGAGCTCTGTCATGGATATGGTGGATGACAGTGCTAAAAGGCAGGAAGGGTGGTAGGAATGTCTAGTAATTCCTCATTTACCCCAATAGCCAAAAGATATAGAGAGTGGTGGTAAGTGGAGGACAGGCAAGGAAAGTGAGGCACAAGTACAGGGCTGCAGGAAATGCTAAAATTCAGAGGCTCCAAGTGCCAAGGCCCAGTTTTGGGTGCACCAGATATGCAGGCTAGTCATAGCAAGTCTCAGTTCCGGGCCTCACCTCCACAGTGAGAATGATGCTCTTACCATATACCTGCCCCAGTTAATTGATTCTGGCACAAGAGTGAGACTCAACTCCAGGGAGCAAGAATCAGCATAACCAGAGGTTTCTCAACTCTATAGTATTCAGGTCTGTTGAATCACATGGAACTATAACTTGTTGACTTCACTACCATAGAAAGTAATCATTTATATTTCATTAAAATATATCAATGTATAATAATTCCATGAACTAAACTATTGCTTCCAAGATTCACTAAAAGTCAAAATATTATTTGAGCAGTCTTGTCAGTGAAATGAGAATAATCGTTTTATTCTTTGTAAACTGTAACTTTTGTCAGTGATGTGATTATGTGCTTTTAAAAATGTTACAATTTGGGGAGAATAATACTAGGCTTGGACTCATTAAAGCCACTGTGTAAGGGTGCCTGGGTGGCTCATTCGATTAAGTGTCCGACTTTGGCTCAGGTCGTGATGTCTTGATTCCTGAGGTCAAGCCTCGCATCAGGCTTGTGCTGACAGCTCAGAGCCTGGAGCCTGCTTCGGATTCTGTGCCTTCCTCTCTCTCTGCCCCTTCCCCGCTCGTTCTCTGTCTCTCTGTCTCTCAAAAATAAAATAAACATTAAAAAAATTTTTTTAAAGCCACTATGTAACTCAAAGAGTTTAATGTGACTTGGTTAATCAAATGTAACTTAGAGAAATGTTTTGTCTGAATCAAATGTCCAATGTGTTAAACTCAACGAATAGCAACAAGCGGCTTCATCTCACCTACCCATTATGGAAAACAAAGGATTAGTTTTTACACAAAAACAAACTCACTAATGTAAAATAAAGAATATTTCCTATCAAAAAAAAAAAAAAGAATATTTCCTATCAATGTGTTCTCTTTCTTTCAAAAGTGCTAAGTATTGTTTCACTTTATATAATACATCTCTGTCACTGATATGTCTGTCTGTCTTTTATCTCCATGTAACAGAATGTTATATTTCATTGTATTTAGTTTTTCAAGTGACTTTTCAAGAATGAAACGCTCTATTTTCACTTCCCTGTAGGGAGAGGATTAATTTAAGTATTAAAGCGTTTACTCTTAACTCAGCTACCATAGGGGGTAAAGGCTATTTGGACATCCTTACATATAACCAGGGCACATGGACATATGAGGGAAGGGAACTGGCAGCCAGAGATATGTTTTATCTTCAGTGACCCAACTGATTTTGATACAGGGCTTTGATAAAAAGCTGGATAAAAATTAGAATTATTAGTTTCTGTTTGAGAGAGGATCTGGATGAGGTTAGGGAGGTTGGATATAATGACTAGGTATTCTTATGGATACAAACAATTTTTAATGAGTGTTAAGGGGAAAAGGGGAAAAATGTGTTATGGTATAAGTCTTCTTCCTTCAAAATAGCTTTAATGATAGAACTTGTTCTAAACTACAAATATTGAAAAACATATTTAAAAACGATGGTTTCTCTTTTAATGATCAGTCATAAATTTCTTTGGCTTACTGAATTATTTAAAAATATATGAAGTATTTACCACTCTTGCTTTGTTTCTCCTACATGCTCAAAGTAGTATATTCTATAAACTTAACTTCTGTAAAAGAAATGTAGGGGCACCTGGGTGGCTCAGTTGGTTAAGCATCTGACTTCAGCTCAGGTCATGATCTCACAATTTGTGAGTTTGAGTCCTGCGTAGGTCTCTGTTCTGACAGTGTGGAGCCTGGAGCCTGCTTCAGATTCTCTGTCTCCCTCTGTCTCTGACCCTCCTCCACTCGTGCTCTGTCTCTCTCAAAAATAAATAAACGTGAAAAAAAATTATGTTTGCTAACAGATATACCCTTTTCCTTATATGCTTGTAGTCATACTGGTAGGTCATTGGAAGATACGGGCTCTTCGGAGTTATGCCCCAAATTTCACCATGTTGATACAATTGACAACAAATTTGGCTGGTAGAATAAACTACATTTGTGTTGACAATACTGAAGAGCTGCAGTTAATGATCATAAAGTGTCTTTGTATTCTATCTTCCATTTTCTGGAATTTCCTATTTACCTAGAATTCTGTGTTTTACTGGTAAGTTTAAATGGCTAGGATTCCCCCTTTACCCCTTGTGTTAGCTTCCTACAACTGCTATAATAAATTACCAGAAACTTAGTGGCTTAAAACAGCACAATTTATTCTCTTATAGTTCTATAAGTCAAAAGGCCAAAATTGGGTCTTAGAAGCTTAATGTCAAGGTGTAAGAAGAACTGGTTTCTTCTGAAGACTCTAAGAGGGATCTATTTCCTGCCTTTTCCTGCTTGTAAAGGCTTCTTGCATTCGTTGGCTTGGGACCCCTTACTCACATCTCTCCAACCTCTTACTTCTACCATCACATATCTTTGTACTGATTTTAGTCCCTCTGCTCTCTCTCAGAAGGACTCTGATTACATGGGACACGCTCAGGTAATCCAGGTTATTCTGTCCATCTCAACCCTTAACTTAATCTCATGGGTCAAGTCCCTTTCGCTATATAAACAGCATGTTCTGAAGTGTTGAGGATTAGAATGTGGATATCCTTGCAGGGTAGGGAGGGAGGCATTATTCAACCTTACTGACTTATGTATTTAAAAAAATTTTTTAATGTGTATTCATTTTTGAGAGAGAGAGAGAGAAAGAGAGAGCACAAGCAGGGGAGGGACAGAGAGAGAGGGAGACACAGAATCTAAAGCAGGCTCCAGGCTCCAAACTGTCAGCACAGAGCCCGATGTGGGGCTCAAACTCACGAATAATGAGCTTATGACGGGAGCCGAAGTCAGACCCATAACTAACTGAGCCACCCAGGTGCCCCAACTTATCTCTTTTTATACTATTGCATCAGATTTTTGTACATTAATTTTTTATCACAAGGTATTATAACAAACAATATAATTTGGGTTTGTTATAAAATCATGCAGTTTAAAATTAAATAAATAAATAAATAAATAAATAAAACCACTCAGTTTATATAATGGACATAGCCTTTTATGACTGTCCCAATGGATAAGGCTTATGGGAGACAGAGCCCAGATTCTTGCTACGAAGCTCAAGGGGCCACATCTTCACTGCTCCGGTGCCTTGGAATCTGGGCTGCGGTCCTGTGATCTTAGCTCAGCCTGCATAGGCTCCACCTCCATGTCACAGAGACAGTTTAGACATTCTGCACAGAGGGGCAGGGTTAGCCAGGGTCTAGTGGCAGGATATCCATGCAGCTTCTGCTGCACAACCCCACTGTGCTTCCTGCTATCTAATACCCTTTGGTTCCTGACATTTTTTTTAAGAGCTTCTCTTTTAAGAGCTACTTATTATCTTTCTTTCTTTCTTTTCCTTGATTTTTAAAAATTGAAATATAATTGACATATAACATTGGGTCAATTTCAGGCACTCAGCATAATACTTGTATACATTGGGAAATGATCACACAGGAAGTCTACTTAACATCTGTCACCTTACATAGCTACAAAAATATTTTTTCTTGTAATGAGAACTTTTAAGATTGACTCTCAGCAACTTTCAACTATACAGTATAGTATTAACGACAGTCACCATGCTATACATTACACCCCCATGACTTATTTATTTTATAATTGGAAGTGTGTACCTTTTAGCTCCCTTCACCCATTTTGCCCATACCCACCCTCCGCCTCTGGCAACCACCAACCTCTTCTCTGTATCCATGAGCTTGGTTGTTTTTGTTTTTGTTTATTTAAGATTCCACACATAAATGAGACCATATGGTATTTGTCTTTCTGTGTCTAACTTGTTTCATTTAGCATAATGCCTTCAAGGTCCATCCATATTGTTGCAAATGGCAAAATTTCATTCATTTTTATGGCTTAATAATATTGCATTGTGTGTGTATATATATATGTATATATATATACATATATATATATATATACATATATATATATCACATTTTCTTTATCTATTCATCCATTGATGGATATTGAGGTTGTTTCCATATCTTACTTACTGTAAATAAAGCTACCATAAACATATGGGTGTATATATCTTTTTGAGTTACTGTTTTTGTTTTCTCCAGAAGTAGAAATGTGGATTATATGGTAATCCTGTTTTTAATTTTTTGAGGAACCTTCATACTGTTTTACATTGGCTGTACCAGTTTACATTCCCACCAACAGTGCACAAGGTTTCCGTTTTCTTCACATCCTCGACAATACTGGTTATTTCTTGTATTTTTTATAATGGCCATTCCGACAGGTGTGAGGTGATATCTCATTGTGGTTTTGATTTGCATTTCCCTGATGATGAGTGGTGTTGAACATCTTTTCATGTACCTATTGGCCATTGATATGTGTTCTTTGGAAAAATGTCTATTTGGATCTTCTGCCCATCTTTTAATCAGATATGTTTTCCTTTGCTATTGAGTTGTATAAGTTCTTTATATATTTTGGATGTTAACTCCTTATCAGATACATGATTTGCAAATACTTTCACCCAATTCATAGGATGGCTTTTCACTTTGTTAATGGTTTATCGTTATCTTTCAAATAATTTTTTTTATGTTGCATTTAGTCAGTCTTAGTTTCTGTTGCTTTCACAAACAACATTTCATTAATATGGTGTTCTTTTTTATGATTTTTTAAATGATTGACTGTAGTCTAGCGGTCTCATCATAATTATGTATCATTAATTCACTATAAAAAGTAATATCGGTAAGAGGGAAAGCATTTATCAATCCAAGCTCTTGATCCCCTTAATGGTAGCTGTGAGATACACATTCCCTTTTAGACAATAGCAATGAATGATTTATGTTTTGTTTAGGTATTGAGTTTATTTTTTAATTGATATGACCAAATATGCCTTAAGTGTTAAATAACCAAATATTTAATCCACTGGCATTCTTTGGCTTTTAACCACAAGAAAAATAAGAAAGTATTACATAGTTCTGTTAGGGGTGCCTGGGTGGCTCAGTCAGTTAAGTGTCTGACTCTTGATTTCAGCTCAGGTCATGATCTCATGGTTGGTGAATTCAAGGCCCACATCAGGCTCTGCACTGACAGTGCAGAACCTGCTTGGGATTCTCGCTCTCCCTCCCTCTCTGCCCACCCTGCCCCCTGCTCTCTCTCTAAAAATAAATAAACTTTAAAAAATTAAAAAAAATCAGTTCTGTTATATTTGCCATAAGTTGATTGATTTTCCTAATTCAAAAAGCCTGGGTATTACAGGAAATTTTGAAAAAACATCACATTCATGTGACAGTGCTTATGTTGAGCCTCCTCAGTGAGCAATATTTTACCCACAACCCTTATTGAATGCCTGCCATGTGCTAGCCTCTGTATGAGGTGCTGGGTGCAAAGATGAATAAGGTTCCTGGCTCCTCATACAATGCCTGACAGTGGCAAGAGACACTCAATGAATGCTTTTTGAATTAATGACATAATCCCTGCCTCTAAGGAGCTCTGTCCTGTGGGAAAGACAGACACCTAACTGTGGCGTACCCTGTTTTGTCAGTGCCCAAAAGAGTGAGTTTGAGTGAGAGTGAGTGTGGAGGGAAGTGCTGGCATGTTTCAGATGCCTTCGTGAGTCCTTATCATGGTGCTGAGGTCACACTGTCCTGTGCAATGACACCCCTGGCTCGCTCAGAATTGTTATGCAGGCTCTCTGTCCAGGCCCTTGTAGTTAAGCTGGTGACACTGTGTTTGAACTCCTATTAATAGGCCCAGGCAGCTCCTCGGCAGATTGCATCTTAACATCAAACAGCCAGAATCCCCAACAATGACTTCTTGGCACAAAGCCAATCCTCAAGCATCAAAGCCATATTCCTTGCAAATCACCTCCACGTGATGATAAATAATGGCATCAGGATTCCAAACCAATTATCCCCTGGTGAAAGGCGTATCCCTCAAGGGCATGATGTGCTTTATTTAAAAAAACACTAACATTGCTGGTGCTAGCCCTGAAATGTTAACAATGGACACAACGAACTGATGAAAGCAATAACCAGAAAAGGTTGTATAATTCATGTTCCTCACATTACACCAACCTGGAAAATTCCAAGAAAAATGTGTGCTCGGCACATTTTTAGAGTTTCTGCCTTGAGACCCACTAGGAAAACCACGGGACGCCACCTTGTCTGAAACTGTGTAATGGAGTAGAAGCATGTGCTCTTAAATGCCGATCCCAACACCTGTGTTAGCTCTGTGGTCTTTGGCAAATCATTCTCTAAGCCTCCATCTCCAGATCTGTAAGATGAGGGATAGTAAGACTCATGCGAAGTCTGTTTTGTGGGTAGCAAGAGCCCAGTGAACGGTAGACATGAGTGTCAATTAGAGCTACTGTGTCAAGCATCATGCTCAGCCCTTCCTAGACATCATTTTAGTCCTCATATCAACTCAATGAAGTAGGTATTTTACCCTCAATGATAGGTGTGTAAATGGAGACGCAGATTAATTACCCACTATCCCAGATAATGAGAGAAAGGGTGGATTCAGCACTCAGGCTGGCTGCCTGCTATGGCCAGGCTCTTACCCACACCGCAATGCTCCTCCCTGACAGCCTTAGGGCTCCCCTCTTTGCTGCCTCATTCCTCTCTGTTGCCCCCATGACTCCCAGTATCTCCATTGACCTCATCAGGACAGGACAGTCATCATCACTGTGTCCACCAGGTTATCAGACAATCTACTTTGTAGGCCAAATTCTCATGGTAGATGTGTAACAAAGGACTTTCTTAGAGATCTTCACTGAGGTAGCTCAGTTAGAAACAAAATATTATTTCAGACCCAAGCAACACAATCCTCCTCAATCATGAGCACCTGAGCCATTAACTAAAGCATATTGGAAAAACACTGGCTTTGGAGGGTCTGGAAACTTGTTTTCAAAAGTCTCCGATCAGGGATTATGAACTGTGTAAATTTAATCAGGCGCTTAATCTCTCTGAGCCTGTTCCATTCTGAGTTAATGTATGTGGCTGGTTATTCTCCATCCCTCCCCCACCCCCAGAGACATTTACCCCCTTCTCTGATTTTCTGTGCCCTAAGGATTTGCTGTCTCCTACTAACTGCATTGCCAGGACTCCCTTGCCATCTGGCTTTTGATTGGCTTTAGCAGTGGATCAGAAGGTGGGAAGAAGGAGCAAGATAATTCTGCCTTCTTTCACTGTTTCCACCCCACAGCTTTGGCGGCAGCTGTGTGACCCTTCTTCTTTGGCTTTGACTTTCCGTGGAGTTCTGATAACACTCTTTCCACCCCTTAGCCCTTAGGTTCTAGGAGAAGTAATGTCTTCTACCTACTCTTGCGAGTCTGACTCTCTCAACATCCTTTGTTTGCTTTGTGTACAAACTGTGCACACTCGGTTATCAGTCTCTTTATTAAAGTCTCCCTATTGAACCTTCTGAGTACTTTCTATTTCTTGCTTGGAATCTGATGGGTATGATAAACAAAAAGTTTTGAAAATTATAAGGTACCATCCTTAAAGATATAGGTCATCAGGGGCGCCTGGGCGGCTCAGTCGGTTAAGCGTCTGACTTCGGCTCAGGTCACGATCTCGGGGTCCGTGAGTTCGAGCCCCGCGTCAGGCTCTGGGCTGATGGCTCAGAGCCTGGAACCTGTTTCCGATTCTGTGTCTCCCTCTCTCTCTGCCCCTCCCCCGTTCATGCTCTGTCTCTCTCTGTCTCAAAAATAAATAAATAAACGTTAAAAAAAAAAAAGATATAGGTCATCATATGAGTGTTACTGTTACTGGACCATATTTTCATCATCAGTACTATATTTTGAAGTTAGCGAAACTTTCGTGGTTTACCTAAATATTGTACTAGGCCAGATTTAAAACCAGAAGTAAATTTAAAAATCAGCAGCCAGATCAAGGTTATATTGAACAAGGTGCCCTTGGATCTGCTTTGCTTCCCCTTTATAAATTAGGAAACAGTCAGAGAGCTGAATAGTTAACAGAATGGGAGGATTTCCAATCATAGTTAAACTCTCCATCCTCAAGGAATCGGTACCTAACAGGTACCGACACCTAACCTGTGTCAAACAGGTAAATATTGTTTTTGTAAATATATATTTGTGTGTGTGTGTCTGTCTACACACACATATACATATATGTACTTGTTGGTAAAGAAACTACAGCAATTGCAACCACATAGAGCTATTACAGTGACTCATTTTATTTTTGCAATAAGGATCTCATTTAGGAGGTCAGAGTCTATTTTTGTGACAAAATTTATTTGAACATTAACAGTTTTATATAAAAAGGTAAGCTTATTTGTAATTCCTATTTTAAAATAGTGTTTTTATAAAAGTACAATTTTTCTCAATACGTTAAGAAAAATTATGCTTGTTGCATCTATATTTAAACTGTGCTCTTGTGCCCTGAGGAGTAAACTGGATGACACTTAAGGGAAAACAAAATCAATTCTCATTTTTGCCATTTTCCACAAATTTCTTCTTCAAGGTGCAATGATTATTTATATTAAACTCTCCAATCTATATATGTGGGCAGGTCTAATAAAATTCTTTGCTTGTAAGCAACAGAAGTCAACCCAGGCATATTTAAGTAAAAGGAATTTTACTGGAAGGATATATGGGGGTAGTGCAGTAAGCTTGGGGATCCAGATGGCAGGAGTGAATGAACCACTTCTTCAGGGCTCCACCATTGGAAAGTCTTGGCTAGAAATATTTTCTGACCTTGAGTCACCCTGCTCAGGATTCAAATCCCAGGAGAATCAGCCTGGTCTGGCTCAGGTCCCCAGACACACTGCTTGGCCAAGGGAGTTGGGTTACTTGACTGGCAGTCCTGGCATGTGGAATAAAGCAGGGTTGTTTTCCAAAGGAAAAGTGGGGTGCTAGAACCAGGAGAAGGGGGAAGACATTGTAGGCCAGCAAAAAGAACAGATTCTACCATAAATGTCTTCAGAGCATTTTAGGACATGTTAAGATATTAGATACGGTACATTTTCTTTCTTAATCATTTCCATTATTTGGACTTTGGGACATTAAGACTATGTGGACCATAGTCCATGTGGACGTAGTGTTCAGTAAGAAGGCCACAGAGGTGGTACTTAAAAATTCTTGTAGAAACTACTTTCTTCGCCCGGACTCCCCTAAGTATGCAGTTGGGAATACCTTCCTTGACACCTTCCTCCATGGTTCAGTTCACACATCTTGGTTTAAGAGCAGGAGAGGTTTCCTTGTTGCAGTGAAAATGAAACAATATTAGCAGCAGCAAAGACTGTTCCCTTTCTCCATCTCTCCAGTTAGAAGCAGTGGTTTGGATTTCGGGAGATTTTTGGTTGACCAAACAAACACAAAATAAGTCTTTAAAGAGTGGTTATAAACTTTAGGGTAAATGTTTTTTTTCAGATCCATTTGGTCTCCATGAAATTCTTGGATGAAATAAAGTATTAGCCCATCATGGCAGGGACTGTGTCTATATTGTTTTTTGCGGTCTACTGTGCCGAATGGGCACTTGATACATATTTTCGGAATAAAGGTATTCATGACTGAATGAATCTACCCGCTATTAACAAAAGAGATTTTACAACTGGACAAGTTTGTTTGTTTTCCAAAATATTTTTTTAAAAATTGAGCAGTTTTTGCTTTTAGACTATGCAGAAACTAAAAACTTTCAGAAGGAAAGACGATTTATTTCAACTATTTCCTCTGTTCTGGATTTAAACTTACTAGCTTTAACTCTTTCTAGCATACTATATAATTTACTTTTTTATTATGCTTGTTACCTATCTCCCCTTGCCAGAAAGCAGACCACATAGAGATAAACATCTTTGCCTGTTTTGTTTACTGCTGGGTTTCTAGTATGTGCTCGATAAATATTTTGATTGGCTCAATACTACATTATTTGCTTATTTCTATATTGATGGTAAATTGGATGTCTCCCCTACTGGAATATAATCTCCACAAGGGCAGGGATATTTTTCTGTTTTATCCCAAGTCCTTTGACCTGGGCCTGCCACATGTTTTGTTTCAAGTAAACATTTGGTGAATGGATAAATGAATGAATGAAATATTTTAATATAGATCAATCCATCTCTGTCCCCCAAATTATAGAAACATATTTAAAAGTTATTTAGAATGCTGCTAAATTGAAGCTTTAGCATAATATTTCCTTATGGAAGATAGCTTTTTAAAATTGAGATATAACTGACATGTAACATTGTACAATTGTACAACACATTGATGCATATACTGAAATATGACTACCACCAAAGTGTTAACTAACACTTCTATCACATCACATAGTTATCATTTCTTTTTTGTGGTGAGAACATTTAAGATACACTCTCTTAGCAACTTTGAAATTTATAATACAACATTGTTGACTGTAATCACAATGCTGGGCATTAGAGCTCCAAAACTTATTCATCTTTTAGTTGTGAATTTGTATCCTTCAACGACATTTCTCTAGTTCTCCCCAGCCCGAGCCCCTGGTAACCACCATTCTATTCTCTATTTCTATGAGTTCAACTAAAGATAGCTTCCCCCCCGCCCCGCCATTTTTTATAAATTTTTTTTAATGTTTATTTATTTTTGAGACAGAGAGAGACAGAGCATGAACGGGGGAGGGGCAGAGAGAGAGGGAGACACAGAATCAGAAGCAGGCTCCAGGCTCTGAGCCATCAGCCCAGAGCCCGACGCAGGGCTCGAACTCACAGACCGCGAGATCGTGACCCGAGCTGAAGTTGGACGCTTAACCAACTGAGCCACCCAGGCGTCCCATTTTTTTTTTTAATTTTTTAACGTTTATTTATTTTTGAGACAGAGAGAGACAGAGCAACCCACCTTTTTTAAAATTTAAATTTTAGTTACTTAACATAGAGTGCAATATTGGTTTCAGAAGTAGAGTTCAGTAATTCAGCACTTACGTATAACACCGAGTGCTCATCACAAGTACCCTCCTTAGTACCCATCACCCATCTAGCCCATCTGCCACCCGCCTCCCTCCATCAACCCATAGTTTGTTCTCTGTCATTAAGAGTCTCTGGTGGTTTGTTTCCGTCTCTTCTCTTCCTCCCTCTCCCCACATGTTTATCTGTTTTGTTTTTTAAATTCCACATATGGGTGAAATCATATGATATTTGTCTTTCTGATTGACTTATTTTGCTTAGCATAATACATTCTAACTCCATCCACATCATTGCAATTGGCAAGATTTCATTCTTTTTGATGGCTGAGTAATATCCCATTGTATATATATACACCACATCTTTATCCATTCATCAGTCCTTGGACAGTTGCGCTCTCTCTATAGTTTGGCTATTGTTGATAATGCTGCTATAAACATCAGGGTGCATATACCCCTTCAAATCTGTTCTTTTGTATCCTTTGGGTAAATACCTAATAGCATAGTTGCTGGATCAGAAGTTAGTTCTATTTTTAGCTTCTTGAAGAATCTCCATACTGTTTTCCAGAGTAGCTGCACCAGTTTGCATTCCCACCAACAGTGCAAGAGGGCTCCCCTTTCTCTACATCCTCACCACACCCGTTGTTTCTTGTGCTGTTAATTTTAGCCATTCTGACAGGTGTGAGGTGGTATCTCAGTATGGTTTTGATTTGTATTTCCCTGATGATGAGTGATGTTCAGCATCTTTTCATGTGTCTGTTAGCCGTATAGATGTCTTCTTTGGAAAAGTATCTATTCATGTCTTCTGCCCATATCTTAACTGGGTTGTTTTTTTGTATGTTCAGTTTGTTAAGTTCTTTATAATGATAGCTTTTAAAAAGAACATGTACAGTAAGACCATATTCTTAGCTATTTTCAGAATTCCCACATGATTTGAGCCTCATTAGAATCTGTTCCCTCTCCCTATTCCAAGAACAATTCCAAGAGCAGGGGCTTGTTGAGCCTCTATGTTCTCAAGTACATAGTTCAAAAATATATTTACATTTAACAAAACTTTAAAGTTGTTCTTTAAAACTGCATTTTAATATAATACCTACTTGATTTTCATCCTTGTTAAAAATAAAATTCAGTGGTATCCACATTCCAAAGATCAGTTAACTTGTTGAGGATTATACATCCACATGCTTACGGAAAATATAAAAGGTATCAGAGAGTGAAATAAAGCCAGAACAAAGAAAACTATGCTCCACCAACTAGTTTCCTTTTCTGTCTCCATGGGCAAAAATACCACCTTTGTAGTTGCTGGAGCCATACTCCTTATACAATTAACAAAAAGCTGGCTGGTGGGCTCTTCGTGAATTGTTTTCTAGGAGGCTCAAGACATCTAATGATAGCATTATAATTGGAAATAATTTTCTTTTCTCCAGAATATCTATCTCAAAGAAAAAAATGAGTATTATCTGACTTTTTGTTATAACTGTAGTCATTTTATAAGTAAGAAAGCCAGAATAAAATACTGTTTTATGTTACCTAATTACTAGCTACATATATAAAAATTACTCTTTATATATTAATTCTATTCTTGTGAATGAGCTGTAGTACTGAAAAGACTGACAGGTCTCATTTGGAACAAACTTATATTGTTCTAATGTATATGTGATTATGTAGATATGGGCTGAAGGTTTCAACTTGCTCAACTAGTATTTATTAACACCTTAAACTCTTAAACCTCAACAATAAGGAAATGAACAACTCAATTTAAAAAATGGGCCAAAAACCTGAACAGATACCTCACTAAAGAAGACATACAGAAGGCAAGTAAGCGCATGAAAACATACTCAACATCATATATCATTGGGGAATTACACGTTAAAACAACAACGAGATACCGCGGTACACCTATTAGAATGACCAAAATCCAAAACACTGACAACACTAAATACTGGTGAGGATGTGGAGTAATAGGAACTCTCATTCACTGCAGGTGGGAATGTAAAATGACACTATAGAACACAGTCTGGCAGTTTCTTGCAAAACTAAACGTACTCTTACCGTGTAATCCAGCAATTACGCTCCTTGGTATTTATCCAAATGAATTGTTACGACCACACAAAAATCTGCACACAGATATTTATAGAAGCTTTATTCATAATTGCCAAAACTGGGAAGCAACCAGGATGCTGTTCAATAGGTGAATGAATAAATAAACTGTGGTACATCCAGACAATGGAATATTATTCAGTGCTAAAAATCAATGAGCTGTCAAGCCAAGAAAAGACATGGAGGAAGCTAAAATGCATCTTCCTGAGTGAAAAAAGCCGATCTGATTCCAACTATATGACATTCTAGAAAAGGCAAAATTACAGAAGCAGTCAACAGCTAGTGGTTGTCAGGAGTTAGTAGGGAGGGAGGGATTAATAGGCAGAGCACAGAAGATATTTAGAGCAGTGAAACTATTCTATCTGATAGTGGTGGGTATACGTCATTATACATTTGTCATGGTGGATATGACAAATGGTGGATATATGGTGGATATCCATGTCATGGTGGATATATGTCATTATACATTTGTCAAAACCATAGAATGCACAGCACCTAGGGTGAACCTTAATGTAAAATATGGACTTTGGGTGACTATGATGTGTCAGTGTTGGTTCATTGATTGTAACACATGTACCACCCTGGTAGGGGATGCTGACAGTGGGGGAGGCTGTGCATGGGTAGGGAGAGGGGGTATATGGGAACTCCTTGTACTTCCCACTCAATTTTACCGTGAACCTAAAACTACTTTAAAAAATAAATTTTATTAATTAAAAAGAAAATGGAACTGGAGCACCTGGGTGGCTTAGTCGGTTAAGTGCCCGACTCTTGATTTCAGCTCAGGTCATGATCTCACAGAAAGTTTGAGCCCCCCTAGTCCGGCTCTGCGCTGATAGCACAGAGCCTGCTTGGGATTCTCTCTCTCTCTCTCTCTCTCTCTCTCTCTCTCTGCCCCTCCCCTGCTTGTGTGTTCTCTCTTTCTCAAAAATAAACAAACAAACAAACAAATTAATAAATAAAAAGAAAATGGAACTATCAAGTTAAAGGCGGGGCAGGGGGGGGGGCGGGCGGTGTGGGAAGCTCCTTCTGGTTCCTGAACAGAGAATGGACTGGAGGTGAGCAGGAGCAGGAGTGGAAGGAGCCACTGTGGTAATTCAGTGAGAGATGGCAGTAACTTGGAAATAAATGTGACAGCAGAAAAAGGGTGAGGTGGACAGATTCAGATGTATTTTGGTGATAGAACTGACAAAGTTTGCTGAGGGGTTGAATCTGCTGTTAAAGGAAAGGGACAATCTTGGATGCCCCTGGGTGACTAGTGATACTATTTACTGAGAAATGGAAAATGGGGCGGTGGGGGTGGCTGGGGCACACAGGGGGTTTTGGAGGAGGAAGTCAAGAGTTCCACTGTAGTTACATTGAGTATGAGATGTCTGACATAGTCAGCTGGAGATACTAAGTAAGTTATTTTTTGTTTTTACTTTGTGGAAATAGAAATTTCACTCTCTGATGCCATCATTTCTTAAGTGACTTTTCCTGCTTTGGATTTTTTAAAAATTTTTATTTATTTATTTTATTTTATTTTTGCATAACTGAAGGGCTTATTTTTTTTTTAAGAATAAAAGACAAATCTGATTCAAATATGTATCAAGTGTCAAATTCTCCAGAAAATTGCTTGAAGTTTTGGTATGAGTTTTTCCAGCTCTATTTCCACCCCTTACAGAGATTTTGATGATTTTGAGGCCAAGTTTCAGACAGATCAGGTTCAGATACAAAGTTCTTCTTCTAGAGGGACCTGGATGGCTCAGTTGGTTAAGTGTCTGACTCTGGCTCTGGTCATGATCTCACGGTTCATAGCACATCGGGCTCTGTGCTAACAACTAAGAGTCTGGAGCCTGCTTCGGATTCTGTGTCTCCCTCTCTCTCTCTCTGCTCCTCCCCTGCTCATGCTCTGACTCTCTTTTTGAAAAATAAATAAATAAAAATTTTTCAAAAAACCAAAACAAAGTTCTAGCACAAGCAACACTCTCAAAACCTGGGTCCAGAAGAACACAAGCTCCACTGGGATACAGAGTCACATACCGATTTTATGACTTCTAACCCTGCATGGTCCATAGATGTTTATTTCTCAGTTGGTCTTGCTAACCTGAGCATGTAAGGGCCAGGGCTTTTGTACCCCTAGCATTAGCATATATGTAGTATTAGAATATTTGTGTACAGGATTAACAAATAAGTAAATCTTCCTCACAGAGAGATAAGTTATGACAAGAAATGGGAAAGATCAGGAAGAAAGCCAACTTTCAGCCCCTGGGTTTTTCATACAGGTACAATGCTCTTACCTGAAGTCAAGCCAATGGTAACAACTATAACCAAGCAACCGGTGGTCTTCTCTATGCAATGGTAAACAACTAGTCTTACTGATTTCTTTCACTGAATTGACTGAATGTAATAATTTAGTAGTAATTGAGCAGATGCTCCTTCCTCGAAGGATGATACAGTGTCCACGTTAGGTATAGTTTGACGATGTCCATAGACACTTTCATGAAAGCTCTAGATTTTACTTTAGAGCTTTAGAGATTTTTATGCTTTTATTGGCCTTTAATGGGAGGTTTTTTTCTTTCAATCAGAGAATATTCACACTCTAAATTAAAAAAAATCTTTTGGGGGCGCCTGGGTGGCTCAGTCGGTTAAGCGTCCAACTTCGGCTCAGGTCATGATCTCACAGTTCGTGAGTTCGAGCCCCGCATCAGGCTCTGTGCTTACAGCTCAGAGCCTGGAGCCTGCTTCACATTCTGTGTCTCCCTCTCTCTCTGCCCCTTCCCTGCTCATGCTGTGTCTCTCTCTGTCTCAAAAAAATAAACATTAAAAAAATAAATTAAAAAAATAAATAAATAAAAATAAAAAAAATCTTTTGGTGTTTAAGGAAAAAGAAATATCACTAATTTTTTGTGATTTTAATTCATTCACTTAAATATTTTAAAAAATGTTTAAGTTTATTTATTTATCTTGAGAGAGAGTGTGCAAGGGCGGGGGGAGAGAGAGAGAGAGAGAGAGAGAGAGAGAGAGAATCCCAAGCAGGCTCTGCACTGTCAGCACAGAGCCTGATGTGGAGCTCAAACTCATGAACCCTGAGGTCATGACCTGAGCTAAAGTCAGATGCTTAACCGACTGAGCCATTCAGGCACTCCACACTTAACAAATATTTGATTGACTACTGTCCTGAGGACTTCTCTGTGCTACCAACAAAACAATTCCCTTCTAGAGTTTGCATCCTGTCAGGAGAAGATAAAGTCGATGCTTTTATGTCAAACTTGCAAGATTCCAGGATAGTAGTTACCTTATAACCTCCCAAAATTCCTCACATTGAAGCATTTCAGATCTGGTGACAGAGACAAAACTCCAGTGACTGGAAACCCTTGGCTGGATTGTGGGAACATATACACATCCTTTTATCCATTTATCCTTCTGCCTCTCTGTTCAATTACCAGTTCCCCTCCTGCCACAGAAAAAGGATAGACAAAACAAACAAACAGAGAATGAGAGTTGGGGCGGGCTGAGGGCAAAATAACCTGTGAAGACAAAGTTTTACTAATCCGGCTGAGTCTACACAACACTTAAGGGCTCTGAATAAACATATTAGTATCCCTGAAGCCCTTGCGGAACATGTTTCCCTCATATATATGAGAGCTGGTTTTGACCTCTTCCTTTTACCCAGGCCAGCTCCTAAGTGATACCTGGTTACTCTCATTCTTGGAAGCTAGGGGATTTCAAAAGAATTAGGTCGAAATTACTTTTCACATACTTTCTAATTTAAATGTCACACTGATCTCCTGCAGCCTTTTCCAGGTAATAAGGATTAAGGTGATTGTACAATGTTGATATTAACAAATTTGCAGGGACTATAGCATTGCACTTCATGCCCACAAAATTTACATCCTCATGAAAAACTTACTAGACAGAATTTTCTCAAAATAAGAGGGATTAAGATAGACTGACTTAAAATAGACAAAAACTTAAGGTATCCCAGGATACCCCAAAAAGACTGGGTTAACATCCTTTGGTGCAGTGAAACAATGGAACAAGGAAAGACTAAAGTGACCAGCTACAGGAGAACAAGTCACAAAGGAAACAAAAGGGTCTTTGTGATTTTTCTTTTTCTTTTTTTTCTTTTCCTTTCTTTTTTTTTTTTTTTTATGTTTACTTACTTAGAGAGAGAGAGAGAGAGAGAGAGAGCACAAGCCGGGGAGGGGCAGAGAGAGAGAGAGAGAGAGAGAGAGAGAGAGAATCCCAAGCAGGCTCCACACTCAGCCCACAGTCTAATGCAGGGCTTAATCTCACCACTTCGAGATCATGACCTGAGCCAAAATGAAGAATGGGTCCCTCCACCTACTGAGCCACCTAGGTGCACCTGTAATTTTTCTTTTTTCTTTTCTTTTTTTTTTTTAACTTTTACTTATTTTTGAGAGATGGAGAGACACAGATTGCGAGCGGGGGGAGGGGCAGAGAGAGAGAGAGACATCCCTGAAATTTTTCAATTAAAAAAAAAATTAATGGGGCGTCTGGGTGCCTCGGTCGGTTAAGTGTCTGACCCTTGGTTTGGCTCAGGTCATGGTCCCAGGATCCTGGGATTGAGCCCTACCTCAGGCTCTGACAGCACAAAGCCCGCTTGAGATTCTCTCTCTCCTGCTCTCTCTGCCACTCCCCCTTTCACACTCTCTCTGTCTCTCTCAAAATAAATCAATAAACTTTAAAAAGTCAATAGACTTTATTTTAGAGTGAAATTGAATAAATAAATGTGCATCCATTTTTATTGTTATAATTTCAGAACTGTTTTATCTCAGTTTCTGATTGGTACTTAAACGTCAATGGTTTGAAACATTACATCTTTTAATTTCTCCTGGTATATGATTATTGATCTGCAAACATACACAAAAGATGTTTCTTTAATAAATCCTGTTATTCTTTTGTAATGTAAGGAACCCCTTTCCTACCATGGAGACTACCTGTCAACCTTAAGTAGCATGAACAGATCTCAAATATTTGGAAAAGCAGCTATGATGGTGGTGTAGAAGCTCAGAGCAGAGACCCCTAAGAAGGAGGCTGTTACAGATGGGAGGAGGGTGGTAAGAACCTCACAAGGGCATGGGAAGATGATGAGGAAATGAATTCAGAAGCCCCTTCAGAGGACAACAGCCTTGACAGCAAATTTCACATGGGTAAGAGAGAGGAACCAGTCAGAATGGAGTCTGCACATTCTAGTTTGTCTGATGAGGTGAACGCTGACGCCATTCACGGATACATACGGCAGGGAACAAGCTGAATTGTTCTGGGAAGAGAATGATCAGAATGACATGGTTGGACCCTGGACATTTTGATGTTGAGTTACTTGTGAGGCACACAAATGGAGGTTTCCAATTAATATTTGGATATTGAGTCTGGAGCTTAGGAGGAGGGTGGAAATAAAGGTGTACTCTTGTCTGCATGATGTGATAGACAAAGCCCTAGAAGTGTGTAAGAAAAGCTGAGAAAGTGCAAATGGATAAGAGAGAGAACAGTAGATGTAGCATTTGGAGAGGCAATATGCTCAGTGGGTAAAAGCTGGGACTTCGAACAACTTACTTAACTTTTCTGTGCCTCAAGTGCTATAGCTGTAAAATGGGTTATTTAATAGTAGTACCTCCCTCATAGAGTGTTGGGGAGATGAATTCATTGTACACAAAATGCTTATTTAGTACAGTACCTGGCACATAATACAGGTTATATAATTATCTCACATTATTGGAATAAGGATCTTTAAGGTATCCGAGTTAAGAGCACTGGGAAAGAGCAACCCAAGTCAGAAGATGATGCGAGAGAGGAGTTCTCCAGGAGAGCAGACTGAAAAGTTTCAGCAAGGGGATGGTCGACAGTGTCAAATGTTACACTAAGTTCCCCTAAATAAGGGTTTATGAGAAGTTTTTGGCTCTGTCAGTTAGGGAGTCATTTGTGTCCTTAGAAAGGGCAGGCTCAGAAGAATGGTTTCAGAAGCCAGATTGCAGGGGTTTATGAGAAATGGAAATGACCTCTGTTCAGAGATGGTAAATTAAACACTTTCACTTCCCTCCACTCCTACACTCCACTGACATAAGAGTAAAGGCTTTTGTTTTGTTTTGCTTTGCTTTGCTTTGGGCATAAACAAATAAAGGGAAAGAAAAGACAAGAGATAAAGGCAACAAAATTTTGGAAACTTAAAAGAAGAGGGATGAGTGTTAATTTTCTTACTACAACCAAAAAACCCCAAAAACTAAGGCAACAATGGGGGAAGGCAAGAAGCAAGCTGAGTTGCTCTACAGAACCCCAGAAAGGCCCAGAAATTGGGGATTTCAGGTGTCTCTGAAACCAGGGTTGAGAGTGGAGATGAAAACAGATGGTCTGCTTTAGAAGCAGTTAGACTCATCCTTACCCCTTCGTGCTGCCCCATCATGACCTTCCCCAGCCCTGTGTGGCCCAAGGGACTGAAACTCTCTCACTGGAGAAGACACCTGGGGTGAATAGAATGACTTCGATGGTGCAATATCACAGTGAAAACAGGAAGGTTAAGTGGAAGTCCACATGCAGAATGGTAAGACACCCCAGCTTCATTCCTTCACTCTTCCCAGGTGCTGCAACCAAGTTTGTTTCTTCTGGGAAAAAGAATGGAAAACTTTTTCTCTGGATGTGTGAGTGCCCCAGAAGAAATAACCTAAAGATACTGACATTTAGGCGTCCCCCAATGAAATGACTCAGCCAGATCATCTTACAGTGATGTCCACCAGTTAGCAAGGCTTGTTCACGTGCAGAGCGCTTCCATAGTTTTTCTGTGTGTGTGTCTAAAATCTTAACAAAAGACAAATGGCACCCCGGTATTTCTCTCTATCTCTCTCATCTTTCCCTATAGTGTCTACATTGTGGTGTGAGTGCTAAAAGCCAAAGAGAACAAGCCAGAAGAAGTTATGTCACCTTCAGTGGCCTAGCCTTGGAAGTTCCTCAACATCATTTGTACATCATTCTGATTACAAAGTTCCACCGGGTTCAACTAGAGGCAACATAGTCCCCACCCTTGATGGAGGAGTGTAAGTTGTTATTCTGTAAGAAGGGCACATGGAGTAGGACACAAAAAAGTAAAAAAAACAGCTTATACACAAAGGATGGAGAAGGAGAATGACATCACAAGTCCTTAGCAGAGCTGGATGCCAGCAGACAAGGAACAGTGCCTCAGTAAGGAGCAAGGAAGATCACTTTCAACCTAGATTTCTACACTCAGCCAAGCTATGACTAAAGAGTTAAGACAGGATGAAGACATTTGTATATATTCAACTTTTTAAAATGTTTATTTATTTATTTTTGAGACACAGAGAGCATGAACGGGAGGGGCAGAGAGAGAGGGAGAGAAAGAATCCCAACCAGGCCCCGCTCTGTCAGCACAGAGCCCTGCATGGTGCTCGATCTCACGAACCATGAGATCATGACCTGAACTGAAATCAAGAGTCGGATGCTTAACTGACTGAGCCACCCAGGCGCCCCTATACTCAACTTCTCAAAGAA
This sequence comes from Panthera uncia, assembly GCF_023721935.1. Classification (NCBI taxonomy): domain Eukaryota; kingdom Metazoa; phylum Chordata; class Mammalia; order Carnivora; family Felidae; genus Panthera; species Panthera uncia. The sequence goes on along the minus strand of NW_026057585.1, from coordinate 19,778,552 downwards.
TTTATCTTCCATGGCCCTTGGCCAGGAAACTCCTAGAAGCTCCATCAATATGAAGACATAAACAGAGAATGAAGGAGAGCCAGGAATTGAGGCTCTGAACAGGAAAGAAATTAAGGGAACCCCTACCCCCTAGAATGACAACTGTGCTGTAATTAGGATTAGAGAGGACAGAAGACTCAGGAGTGATGTCCCCATAAATAAGATTCATTTTCTGACATGTTTGAATGCCCTGAGTGATAAGTACATTGGAGGCTGAGAAAACCAAGAAAAAGACAATAGTTAAGTCTAGGGAAAACCAGAAGATTTACATGCAAGTCAATCTGTCCATACATGGCTAAACTGTGAGTAAAATCTGCATAGTCATTAAAAAATTAAATGTAATCTCTATTTGGAAGGTAGGAAACTGTGGGGGGTGCAGTGTACTTAAGGGAGCTAAATCCTAATTTCCAAAGGACAAATTCAACACATAATACTTAAACTTGAAAATAGGCTAAAAGTCAAAATAAGCATATTATTAGAAAACGTAGAGACAAATATGCAAAGGAAAAGTGAAAGAGGTGAAAGTAGTTGCCATTGGGGAGCAAAATTCAGAGGAGAAATAATTTTTTACTTAATAACTTCTACGGAAATATTTCACTTAAAAACTGTATACATAGGTGATTTAAATAAAAACTGCTATTTTAAAAATCATGAGTGGAAATTTCTGTCAAAATATGGAGATTTGCAAATGTTTTCTTCCCTTCCCAATCCCACTGAAAGCAATAAATCGACTTACAAGAACAAAGAAAATGGAAGAAGAAATGAGAACTAGATAGGAGCTTATACAATTGAAGACAGCAGGCCCCCATTTAGAAAAAAATACAAAATTGGGTATGAAAATGAATTTGGAAGAAGAAAAGATATCACAACAAAGTCCTAGTTTTAAAAATCTAACAGGGGCACCTGGGTGGCTCCGTTGGCTAATCGTCTGACTCTTGGTTTCAGCTCAGGTCATGATCTCACAGTTCTTGAGTTCAAGCCACACATTGGGCTCTATGTAGGCAGTGCAGAGCCTGCTTGGGATTCTCTCTCTCTCTCTCTCTCTCTCTCTCTGCTCTTCCCCTGCTCATGCTCCCTCTCTCTCAAAATAAATAAATAAACTTTACAAAAAAATCTAACAAACATCATGAAATTATAAAAATAACAGTATTGGGGGGCCTGGGTGACCCAGTCAGGTAAGCATCCAACTTCTACTCAGGTCATGGTCTCGTGGTTCTTGAGTTCGAGCCCCACATTGGGCTCTGTGCTAACAGCTCAAAACCTGGAGCCTGCTTCGGATTCTGTGTCTCCCTCTCTTTCTGCTCCTCGTCCACTCATGCTCTGTCTCTCCTTCAAAAATAAACACTAAAAATGTAACGAAAAAATAATAAATAATAAAAAACAAGGTTTTTTTTTTTAGCTCATTTATTTATTTTGAGAGAGAAAAAGTACAAGTGTGTGAGTGGGGGAGGCAGAGAGGGAGAGAATCCGGAGAAGACTCCACTCTGTCAGCACAGAGCCGATTGCAGGGCTCAATCCCATGAACTGTGAGATCATGACCTGAGCAGAAATCAAAAGTCAGACGCTTAACCAACTGAGCTACCTAGGTGCCCCCCCCCTGCCAAATAACAGTGTTTTTATTAACTGCCTTAAACATTTTATAATTCTTTTTTTCTTACATCTTTGGCTATCTACCCTTTGATCTCTTCTTCACGGAATAAAATGTTAAAATATCATTTTCTTTAGAGTGAACAAATTAGGTCTTCCCTCTAGTAACTTTAATCAAAAAAATTTACTATTGGTTTTGAAAACTTTCTTTCAGGGGTGCCTGGGTGGCTCAGTTGGTTAAACATCTGACTTCGATGACCTCACGGTTCGTGGGTTCGAGTCCCGTGTTGGGTTCTGTGCTGACAGCTCAAAGCCTGGAGCCTGCTTTGGATTCTGTGTCTTCTTCTCTCTGTGTTCCTCCCCTGCTCATGCTCTCTCTCTCTCTCTCTCTCTCTCTCTAAAAAATAAAGATTAAAAAAAATTAAAAAGAAGTGGGAAAACTTTCAGCTTCAAAATTATTGGTAACATGTGAGATTTATTTCAGGACTGTTGCCAAATTTAGGAAAATTGCTAGGACTTTTTTTTCATATATAACCTGTAGAACTTAAAAACATTCTTAGTTTTCTTATGCTCTAATTATAAATACATTTGAATTGAGATTATCATTAACCATTTTGTTATTGGTGTCTTTACATCATTGTGACATATTTTGAGTTTGATAGTGTCTTTCTCTGTGTCAGTATTTTTGTATGTCAAATCAGCTGGAAATGTATCTTTTTCTGGTTCTTATGATTCATTCCTCTTCATTCTATGGATTATCAGCACTCCAAGAACATATTCATTGCTTCTATGTGAAACATGTACCTTTCTTTTAATCATGGAATGGGAATAATGGTACTTATCCTATTGTATCCTTGGTATGAGCTGAAAGTTTTTTTGATACAATTTGCTTATTAGCACCAGAATAATTCCTATTGATTTAGCTGCTCATTTTTATTGTTTTTATTTCATATCTCAATAATTTTTAGTGTGGATTTACTCTCAATCCTTTATTACATAACTTATAGATAGCAAAATAAAGTATCCTTTACATGTATATCCAGATGAGGAGTCTGTAATTTCTCATGTACTTTATTGAAATTACCCTAAATTTATTTCCAAACTTCAATAGTTACACCCTACAAATACCAGACATATACACAAATTCTGATCAATCTTTTTTTGTGTGAATTCCATCAAAAATAGATAAAAGGGGGGGGCACCTGGGTGGCTCAGTTGGTTGAGTGTCTGACTCTTGATTTCAGCTCAGGTCATGATCCCAGGGTCATAGAATCAAGCCCCAAATCAGGCTCCTTGCTGAGCGTGGGGCCTACTTAGGATTCTCCCTCTCTCTCTCTCTCTCTCTCCCTCTGTCCTTCCCCCTGTTCATGAATGCTCTCTCTCTCTCTCTTTCTCTAAAAGAAGAAAAAAACTTAAAAATAGCAGAAAATATGTATGACATGTTTAATAATGATATATATTGAGTTATCAAATATGTGCTGGGAGAAATTGTTTCAACTATGAGAGTCAATGAGAATCAGATTCCTCAATTACAATTTACACGTGACATCCCTGGAATAACTTTCCCCAGACTAGCTTCTGGCTCAGAGTCATGTGACACTGGTCCTGCATGTTTATATCATGACAGCATGAGTAGCCATGGAGGGCAGTAAAAATAGCCTCAGAAGTCATTTCTACACTAGGATGGCTGGTAATAATATGGATGCAACTGGAATCTCACTCACATATCCTTCTAAACTCAATCTAAATGTAGCCCAAACTCAGCTTCCCCTTAGTCAGATCCCAAAATGCCCACAGTGACTCCCAAACCACCCCTACACACAGGGAAATGAAATAGTGGAGACTTCCTAATTGAAAGAGACAGAAAGCTTAGCCAATCACAGCTAAAACACCTCACTTTTAATATTTATATAATCATGTGGACATATTGCTAAGACACCTTCCAGGACCTTGGAAACGAAACTCTAAGCAACACTTAGCTTCAAGGCTAATTTGCCTCTAAAATAGCAATGAAATTTTGGAAAACAAACTGATGTGTCTAAATGGCTTGTCAGACAAGAGAAAGTTGAAACCCAAGCTAGAAGCAGGGGGATCTAGAAGCAAGCAAATGTCCCACTAAAGATCCACAAATAGGATTAGGAAATGGAAACTCCAGGTATTTCTAAACATGGTGGTAAATGCCAATCTGAAAACAAGAGGCCTGAAGGTGAAACATAGGCCCTAGGAGAGAGGAAATGCTTCACACACCACCCCCCACTTCTCTATAACACTGCTGTACTCATTGTTGTCAATATCTTACTTTCCACTCTTTTTCTTTCCTGGTTTTTGAGTAAAATTATCTTTTACAGATGATGATTAGCAGCCAATCTACAGCCCTCTGCCTCCAACGTATCTAATAGGACAAGTACCAATACCACCATTCAGGCAGAAGCCTGGAGGTTTATTTTCTAAATGGGCTAAATCAGAGGATGTTTGGACCCAAGGGCACCTGTCAGGGCAGAGAGCATGTGTATGGAGATCCCCATCACTGTGATTCAGTTCAAATTGAAATACTGAATCATAAAATTCTCCCTTCTTTGCTCCCCTGCCTCCCTTGATTCACTGGGGAAAATATTAGAAGGCAGACAAGAGATTTTAGAATTCCTCTTTGACAAAGTTGACCAGTCCAGGAATGGAGAGTCCTGTTGGGGTCCTCCAGCAAAAGAACACAACCTGATTACCTAGCACCCTCCATTGGCAAGCCTTCCCACAGAGTTTTAATTAGTTTCCAGTGCCTCCCTCTGAAATAGGAATGGGTAGCCAGAGATCACCTGACAATTGAGAAAGCTGCTAGCACCAAGAACCCAAAGAGGAAAATGAGACAATTTAAAAAAAAAAAAGGAGAAAATCTTGACAACAACAATAATATTCTAACATATTTAGAGGTAAGTAAAGATATGGGATCCCTGAAACAGAAACAGAGTTTGGGGGCACTTGGGTGGCTCAGTCAGTTAAGCGTCCGACTCTTGATTTTGGCTCAAGTCATGATCTCGCAGTTTGTGAGTTTGAGCCCCATGTCAGGCTCTGTGCTGAGAGTGTGGAGCCTGCTTGGGATCCTCTCTCTGCCTCTCTCCCTCTCTCTTTCTTTCAAAATAAATAAATAAACTTTAAAAAAAAAACAGATTTCTGTAAAAATGAAATATTCAGGGTTTTGAAAAAAAGAGCATTTAGAATCAAAAGTCTGATAACACAAAAAGAAATATTAACGGAAGATTTAAAAGATAAAGTTGAAGGGTGCCTGGTGGTTCAGTCGGTTCAGCATCCAACTTCAGCTCAGGTCATGCATGGTCTTGAGGTTCATGAGTTCCAGCCCTGCATCTGGCTCTGTGCTGACTGACAGCTCAGAGACTGGAGTCGGCTACGAATTCTGTGTCTCCCTTTCTCTCTTCCCCTTTCCCACTCATGTTCTGTCTCTCTCAAAAAATAAATAAACACTTATAAAAATTAAAAAAAAGAAAGATAAAGTTGAGGACAAATCTCCCAGAAATCAGAGAAAAGATTAAGATATAAGAAATGGAAAATAAATATGATGAAATTTATATATATATATATATATATATATATATATATATATATATATATTCAGATTATGAACCACCCAGGAGGTTCATAATCTGAATAGTAAGAGTTCCAGAAAGTGAGAATAGAGAAAACAGAGAAGATGAAGTTATCGGACAAATAATTTCTCAGACTATAAAGGGCCCATTGTGGGGGCACCTGGGTGGCTCAGTCGGTTAAGCGTCCGACTTCAGCTCAGGTCACGATCTCGCGGTCTGTGAGTTCGAGCCCCACGTCGGGCTCTGGGCTGATGGCTCAGAGCCTGGAGCCTGCTTCCGATTCTGTGTTTCCCTCTCTCTCTGCTCCTCCCCCGTTCATGCTGTGTCTCTCTCTGTCTCAAAAATAAATAAACGTTAAAAAAAAAAAAAAAAAAAAGGGCCCATTGTGTGTCCAGGAGAGAACTTGGAAAATCAAGATACACCATTGTATAATTTTGGAATATTGTGGAGAAAGAGAAAGAGATTAGGAAACTGAGATTCCATGAGATTAAAGGAACTTTCCCAAAGTTACACAGCTGGAAACAGGCAGTATGAAGGCTAAACCCAAGTCTGTCATGTTCCATTACAGTTTTGAATGGTGGCAAACAAGTGAAGAGAGATTTATACTGGATCCTAGTTAGTATGAGGGGAAATCATGAGTTATTGGTAGAGGAAACACATAAATATTAATGTAAGTTGAAGATAAAGGGCCATCAGAGACCAAGAATGGAAAGTACAAGAGCGAGAGGAATCACTGAGTCAAGTCTTAAGAAGTCTGGGGGGAGTAGCACAGTGATAGAGGCAAGGGTTTGTCTTGGGAAGGAGTAAAGCTGTGGGCAGGAAGTAAGGGTGGGTGAAGTTGCTGCTATTAAGGTGGAACTCGGAAGAGAGAAATTAATGCGGTGGTACTGTTTTTTCCATGAAAGTAGGAGGCTAGTTATTCTTCTAAGAATAGACGAGGGAGGAAGGGGAGGGTTGGATCTTTACAGGGGATTGAGGTGGAGGGGAGGAGTTGGAAAGTACCTGGAGCATTTAGGAAAGAGAGTAGAGTTGCCAGCCTTAGCAAATAAAAATACAGCTCACGCAGTTAAATTTGAATTGCAGATTAATGACACATAGTTTTTTTGGTATAAGTCCCATAAATTACATGGTATTTTCTCTGGCAACCCTTAAAGAGAGATAGTACAGCATGCATAAAGAACAGCAACGTTGCTTTGAAATAAGCAATGTGGAATGGAGCAACCTCAGTGTGAGTTGGGCATCAGATGGTAACCTCATTGCCAGGAGAAGTGAGGTGAAACATTGGGCTGGCCTTCCAGGCAGCAGCGGAAAGGCAGCTGGGCTGAGAGCCAGGAGATAGCTTGGGGATGCAATTCTTAGGGCCTCTCCTGAGAGTAATGGGAAGAGATATGTGTGGGAACCAGAGACTTGGAACTGGCAGGGAAGCCATTGCTGCAAATTGTTTTGCCCTGCTTTCTAATTTTGCCTGAGTGGTCATCTGCATTTTATATCTAATAGGTGTGCACTAAGGATGGAGATTACTAAGTAATCGTCTGAAAAGGACTTGAGCTCTTTAAAACACTGCATTAATACCAAATGAATGTTGTCCTCACCAGCAATATTCACAAGAAAAAGACTGTTCTCCTACGTAATTCTCTGACACGTTTGAGGTTTATTGTGGTGGTTTGTACTAGTGGTTAAGAGGCTACAGCCCATCTATGGTCACAGCCCACGTTAACCAAGTTACTTAACATAATTCACCTGCGACTCAGTTTCCTTCTTTGTAAAGTTAGGGTAATAATTATTCCTAACTTGTAGGGTCATCAGAAGGATGAGTTAGTATGTATAATACTTAGAATCTGGTACCCAAATGTACAACCTTATATTAGATGTTATAGGTGGATAATGAGATGTTTTAATATTCATTATTAAACTTATTATTCATTATTATACATTTGTATACACTATGTCAGGAAATATGTAGTAAGGAAATCAGTAGTTTTTAAAAAGGACATTCATGGGGGAGGGGAGGCATAAACAGGCAGAGCACAGAGGATTTTTAGGGCAGTAAAAATATTATGCATGATACCGTAATCATGGATACATGTCATTATACATTTGTCCAACCCCACAGAATGTACAACATCAAGAATGAGCCATGGTAGAAACTATGGACAATGGATGATTATGATGTATCACTGTAGGCCCATCAAGTGTAACAAATGTCTCATTCTGGTGGGGATGTTGATGATGGGAAACGCCATGCATGTGTGGGGTATGGGGGCTTTGGGAAATGCCTGCACTTTCCACTCAATTTTGCTGTGACCCTAAAACTACTCTTTTAAAAAGTCTTTATAATTTAAAAAGTGGTAAAAAGAAAAATAAATTTATTTTAATAAATAATGTAACATTTAATAATTTAATAAAAATAAATTTAATTTAACAAAGCATTTCAGCAAAAAAAAATACTTTCTTCTGGGAAAAAACATTTACTAGCGTACTTTTATATATGTTTCACAGACTTGCATGGTTAGGAAATAAGTGGTTTTAAAAGGACATTCACTAGCATATCTTTGTATACATTTTATACATATATAGCCAAGAGATTAGTACAATTTAAAATTTTTCTTTTCTTTTCTTTTTTTAAACTTATTTATTTATTTTGAGGGAGAGAGAACAGGGAAGGGGCAGAGAGAGAGAAAGGATCCTAAACAGGTGCCGGGGGGGACTCAATCTCATAAACCGTGGCATCATGACCTGAGTCGAAATCAAGAGTTAGTCGCTTAATGGACTGAGCTACCCAGGCACCCCACAATTTAAAATTTTTTAAACTACCAGGTAGCTGGGTGGCTCAGTCAGTTAGGTGTCTGACTTCAGCCTAGGTCATGATCTCACCATTCCAGAGTTCAAGCCCAGCATCAGGCTGTGTGCTGACAGCTCAGAGCTTGGAGCCTGTTTTGGATTCTGTGTCTCCCTCTCCCTCTCTTGGCCCCTCTTCCATTTGTGTTCTGTCTCTCTCTCTCAAAAATAAGTAAACATTAAAACATTTTTTTAATAAAAAATAAAAAAAATTTTAATAAAAAATAAAAATTTTAAAACCAGAGGTTTGTTTCCCTTCAATCCCTTCACTGTGTGTGTATTGACTGCAGGTGTTTGAACTGGGAGACATGCATTTGCACTCATTAAATTTTGGAACTCAGTTCTGGGATGCCTAGTGTAAGCTGTCTTAGTGACATTTCTCTCATCAATAAAATGACCAACAATGCTTGTTCAAATTAGATAATCGATCGTGATAGAGTTTGGGTATGCAAGTCACTTTAATTCCTTCCCCTTCAAAGAACTCATAATTTAGTGGATGGGTTTTTTTTGTTTTTGTTTTTGTTTTTGTTTTTGTTTTTGTTTTTGTTTTTTGCCAACTCCACACCTTATGTTGTGCAGGGCAGACTCAGCATATCCCTCCTTTTAAATAAAGGAAGTCCCCAAACCCATCCAGAGCCTATTCTAGAGTCTAGAGGACACTCCTCTGCATTTCCACGTTGTATGCATGTGCTGTTGTTTTGTGGCGATGTGCTCCGTGCAACTCGGTTGCTGAAGACTTGAAGGCAGCTGTGAACTTGATTTTAACTGTCGTTAGATTTCTTCTTTTGCAAAATCATAAGATCCCAGAAGTCAGGGTCTGTTGTTTATTCATTCAACCTCCTTCTGAGTCATTCAGGTACAGGGTGTGTCTGTCAATTGAAACTGCACACGGAGAAGTTTTGCGTTCACATCTGCCAGGATGGGAAGCCAGAGCGACCAGGAACTGGGTGGAAATCTAGCAGCAGAGCAGGGCAGAAGTGCTCTGAGCTTGTCACTTAGGCGGAGCTGACCAAGGCCGCCTCTATGTCTCACCTTCTGAAGTAGCATCAAAGTGAAAGAAGAGAGTGGGCGTGTTGGGAGCATGAGGTGTGGGGGCCTCTGAATCCTCCCAAGTAGAAAGGGAGAGAAGGTCACCGGCCTCAGACTAGGCTGGCTGGGTCCTGCGGCTCTTCCCTTTTGGAAATTCTTGTGCTGCCCAAGCTTTTAAATCTGTCAGGCCCCATCAGCTGACCACCTCCCCAAAGGTCTCAGAATCTGGGACACACGGCTTGGGTTTGCGCCCAGTTGAGTGAGGGGAAAGCCAGCCCTACTTCTCGCCCCGCGTTAGCCCATTCGTCACCGAGCCCCGGGAAAACCACTTTCTGCCCCTCAGACCACAAGTTTCGGGGCTGCAGTGGGACGGGGGTAGGGAGAAGCAGAGGAACCTCCGGGACCGTTCTCCCTTCTAGGCTGCTGCATATCTCCTCCGCGTCTGTGGCAGCCCCTTGCCAGCCTCTCGTCCCCGGTGGGCGGCCGGGACTCGCGGGGTGTCGGCTCCTCCTTTCCCTGTCTGCACAGAAGCGGCCCCGGGGCGCCCCGCCACGATCTCGGGACTCCGATCCAATCGAGAGCTTGCGGGGGTAGGGAAACAGCGAGGTGCGCTGCGAGACGCCGGGCCGTCCTCTGCCCCCTGAGACTTTTCGGGAGAAAAGTTTCCAAAGGCTCCCCACGTCCTCTCTTTTCTAAGACTCGGGAGAACGGTGTCTGGGAGCGGTGGACAGCCGGGCGAGGGCTGTGATTTATGCATCAGAGTCCAGGGGGCACCAGCCTCCGTCCCTTCTCTGTTTTCTTTTCCTTTTTTTTTTTTTTTTTTAATTCGGTTGCCTTGGGGGGGGGGGGGGGGGGGGGTGTGCACGTGTGTGTGTGTGTGTGTGTGTGTGTGTGCGCGTGTGCGCGCGCACTTGCGCTTGCTTCTGCCCGAGATCTTTCCTGGACAGTGAGTCTCCGAAGCCGAGATCCGGAGGCCCGCAGCCGCAGGCGGAGGGCGTGAGGGTTGAGATATTAACCCCTCCCCGCCTCTTCCTAGGGAAGCCACACGGCCTCAGCGGGGCGCTCGGTGACTTCAGCTAGCGGGCCGGCGCGGGCCGCGGAGAGCAGGGCTGGCCATTGGAGTGTGCGGCTGCGGAGGGAGGGGACCCCGACTCGAGTAAGTTTCAAGAGCGTAGCGGTCAGTCGTGGGCGGCAGCAAGATGCCGAGCGCGCAGTGGAGACCCAGAGCTCTCCCAACGCAACTTCGTCCTGCCTGAGCGAGGTAGGGGACTGAGCGCGGTGCCAGCGTGGGCCGGGGGTGCGGGGGACCCCCGCTGCAGGAAGTGTTCAGTGTTAGAAACGAATTTTTAAGCCGGAACGAAGCAAAACGGAAACTTTTAAAACATCCATCTCTGGACGCTAGAAACATTCATCCCTGGGCTACTAAGCCCAGTCCATCGGATTGTTCTTGGGGCACTTGTGATTTAATGAAGTTTGGAAAAGGGTTCAGTCCGGTTGCAAAACCGACTAGAGGTGGGGGAGAGTGGAAACTGCGGTTGGTCGCAGAGGGGTGGGGGAAGGGGCTTCGTTTTGGAAATCTTATAGACAAAGAATATGGGAGGTGGGGGTGGGGGTAAGGGCTTAAACTTGCACTGCCGGCGAGGAGGGTGTGGAATTAGATGGGAGAAATGCCGAGTTTCTGGGTACGAGCACCGTCGGCTGTCCCAGGAACTGCTCTCTGTTACGCCCCTTCTATCACATTGTGGCGTTACTTTGAAACATTTCAACGAGTTACGAGTAGACTTCTGCGAACCAGTGCCATGTTTCATTCTCTCCACACTTTCTAGTTCTGTGAGACGAGGCAACATGTTGGGGGAGGGCAGTAAGTAAAACTACCGCCTCACGTTTAGCAATGCACCAGACGTACGTTCAGGCTTCTGGACAGTAGATTTGCACTTGGAATTAGGAATGTAGTGGCATGTATTGTTATCGTTAGTAGTATAACTTATCTCGTGTGTGTGTGTTGGCCAAACCCACAGTAACTAAACATACTCCTTATGCAATCATGAATGTGCGAAACTCCTGGGATTTATTGCAATCTCTTATGAATGATTTTCACTGAACCTTTAGATTTTCTTGCATTAACTTACAAGAAAAAAAAAAAAAAAAAGAAGAAGAAGAAGCAGCAGAAGAAAGAAAAGGCAGTTGCTTCACAGAGGCGTTAAGCTTTCCTGTTTACCGCAAGGCTGGGGCGGGCTTGGCTGCCCACACCATGCGGCGCCCTCGGACCCAAAGCACACCTGTTCCTAGAGAGTTATTAATAGAGCCCAAAGAATGACTTACTCTGTCAAGTGATTTTCGTGCGAATCTAATGTCTTGCATGGCAATTAGGAGGTGGTTCTCTGTTCTTTTAGCTGGGTGGTGCTGTGCGTCTCCACCCTCATATTGGCGGTTGGGTCTCTTCCGAGGAGAGACTAAGAGCTGGTAGTGAACCCGCTGCTGAGAGGGCGAATGCTCCAGAGCACCTCCAAGCTGGAAACCTGGAGGGGGATCGAGGTGGGGGCGTGAGGGAGCCGAAGGGGTGTTAAATGGGACTTGCTTCTCTAGTTTTCCCATTTCCACTTGGATGTGACATAGGGAGAGTTTTCGTCTTGTCGAGTTGGGAGTTTTCAGTTTGGGTAAAATATTTTTTCTCCCTTCCCTTACCCACCCTACTCCCCCTTTTTTCTTTCTTTCTTTTTTTTTTTTTTTTCAAGAAATAAGAATTTGATTTTCTTTTTCTGAAATCCTTCTCCTTGCGCTTTCCCCAAGTTTACTTAAAACAAATCCATGACAAAACTGGAGCACTGCCTTAGCTAGAATGAATTATGCCAGTGTGCTGTGGCTTTTTCCCTGACTCTCTCCTCTTTGTGACTTGTTTAAAGCTGCTGTTCCCGAGGCCCTCTCCAGCCAAGGAAAAGCTACACAAAAAGCCTGGATCTCCCTGACGGAACCACCCCCCCACCGCGGCAAGTGAAGGCTCTCTCGGCGTCGCCCTCTAGCGTTCTTCAGGAGAAGCGCCACCCCCGGGTTCCTGGAGACCCTGCGCACCATGGGGTCCACCAGCGTCCCGCTGGTGAAGACCCACCGCAGTTCTGTGTCTGACTATGTCAACTACGACATTATCGTCCGGCATTACAACTACACGGGAAAACTGAATGTCAGCGCGGACGAGAACGGCATTAAACTGAGCTCCGTGGTGTTCATTCTCATCTGCTGCTTTATCATCCTAGAGAACATCTTTGTCTTGCTGACCATTTGGAAAACCAAGAAGTTCCACCGACCCATGTACTATTTTATCGGCAACCTGGCCCTCTCAGACCTGTTGGCGGGAGTGGCCTACACGGCCAACCTGCTCTTGTCTGGCGCCACCACCTACAAGCTCACCCCCGCCCAGTGGTTTCTGCGGGAAGGGAGTATGTTTGTGGCCTTGTCTGCCTCGGTGTTCAGCCTCCTAGCCATCGCCATCGAGCGCTATATCACAATGCTGAAGATGAAACTCCACAACGGGAGCAACAGCTTCCGCTCCTTCCTGCTGATCAGTGCCTGCTGGGTCATCTCCCTCATCCTGGGTGGCTTCCCCATCATGGGCTGGAACTGCATCAACATGCTGGCCAGCTGCTCCACTGTCCTGCCGCTCTACCACAAGCACTATATCCTCTTCTGCACCACCGTCTTCACCCTGCTCCTGCTCGCCATCGTCATCCTGTACTGCAGGATCTACTCCTTGGTCAGGACTCGGAGCCGCCGGCTGACCTTCCGCAAGAACATCTCCAAGGCCAGCCGCAGCTCTGAGAAGTCGCTGGCGCTCCTCAAGACCGTGATTATCGTCCTGAGCGTCTTCATCGCCTGCTGGGCGCCCCTCTTCATCCTGCTTCTGCTGGACGTGGGCTGCAAGGTGAAGACCTGCGACATCCTCTTCAGAGCGGAGTACTTCCTGGTGCTGGCCGTGCTCAACTCCGGCACCAACCCCATCATTTACACTCTGACCAACAAGGAGATGCGCCGGGCCTTCATCCGGATCCTGTCCTGCTGCAAGTGCCCCAGCGGAGACTCCGCCGGCAAATTCAAGCGACCCATCATCGCCGGCATGGAATTCAGCCGCAGTAAGTCGGACAACTCCTCCCACCCCCAGAAGGACGATGGGGACAACCCAGAGACCATTATGTCCTCTGGAAATGTCAACTCTTCTTCCTAAAACTGAAAGCTGCCCGACCCATGGGGAGAGTTCTTGCATGGTCACCCCACCACCCAGTGTTTGGAAAACGAAAACAAAAATAAAAAAGTCTCTGTGCCTCCACCGCTGCCAGGGAGGAGCTGCTGGGAGCCAGACGGAGGGGGCAGGGGGCAGAGTAAGAGAAGCCTGGTGGTGCCGGGGTGTTGGTGGGTTAGTTCCTGTGAACAATGCACTGGGAAGGGTGGAGATCAGGTCCTCGCCTGGGATCTATTTCCTACCCCCGCCCTGGAGCTTTGATTTTGCACTGAGCCAAAGGTCTAGCATTGTCAAGCTCCTGGAGGGTTCATCTGGCCGCTCCTCTAAGACTAAGGCCCCAGTGTGAGAGCATCTGTGGAGAGCTTGGAGGAGACGTTTTCTCTCACCTTAGTTGCCAGCCCAAGTGACTGTGTGCACTTCTGCGTCTCTGGGTATGCCCTGCATATCCTACCCTCCCTTTCCCTTCACACCCCTCCTCAAAATTCTGTTACTTTATATTTGAACGACCTGGCGTTCATCAGAGCCAGGGTTGTGGCACGGTCCATTTCCTGATCGTCTGCAGCGGGTAGGCCGTGTTCAGGAGGGAAACTGTGAGGAATGGAGATGGTTTGGAGATGTAAAGCAATTTTATTTGCTGAGGCCAAAGTTTCCACGTAAGCTGGATCAGTTTTTGGAATTTGGTTACAGTCACTTTGATTTTTTTTTTTCTTTTAACAACTTTACAATGAAGTATGTTACAGCATCGTTATCCATTGTGTCTGAAAGTCTGCATAAGTCCAGTTTATCTAGATGCTATCAACCGGGATCCTTTGTGTCATAGGAGAATCAAACAAGTAAAACAAGGTGAAAACTGACTGGGGGTGACTTTGTAAACCAAGAGAGATTTCTTAAATGAGTTTGTCTAACAAATACAACGTCTGTCTTTGGCACTTTTGTTGACGTTTATTTCAGAGTGTTGTTGTGTGAATTATTTCAACCAACAGGATGGTTGTATTTTGTTGTGTTAAAAGTACTTTCCGTGATTTTTGAATGTATTTGTTTCAGCATTTTATTGGACTTTTCTAACCTGTGTTAACACCGTTGAACGTGTATTTCCTAAGAAAATACAACCCTCTTGTGCCGTTAAAGCATTACTTTAACTGATAGGGAATACCAGAAGTTTTAAAATACAGCTGTTCATTAAATAGTTAATTAAAGATGTGTATAAATGTCACAAAAAATAAAAATATATTGCTGTCTCTTTAGTATGGTTTTCAGTGCAATTAAACCGAGAAATGTCTTTTTTTAAAAAAATAGTATTTAATAGGTTTCTGACTTTTGTGGATCATTTTGCACATAGCTTTATCAACTTTTAAACATTAATAAACTGATTTTTTTTAAAGATTCCTTTGTGAATAGCATTTTTTTTTTAACAAATAAGACATTGTGTTTGACTATGTGGATCTTTAGAATCAAAGTTAAGGGCAATTTTCTGTTACTCTTTAAAGGATTTCACCTTGATAAACTAGGGTGTGAAAAAAATGTGGTTTGTTAAAAAACCACTCTATCTTTTTCAGGAAGAGAAACTTCAATAAGTTAACACTGAAGAGTAGTAAAAAATGCAATGAAAACCACCAACCTCTAAATACCACGCTGACAAGTAAATGCCATTATTAGAGTTTTAAATTGCATTCGAGCCAAACTAAGTGTTACACAATAATTCTTGTCCTAAAACACGGGCTTTTAAAGAAATAATCTACAAGAATGTAGTTGTAAATCTAATTTACATTGTGAAACGCAATGGTCGCTTCAAGCCCATCAACAAAAGCTTTTACATTCTTGGCTTTCCACCAACATGCTGGGGAAATAGGGATATGGATCTGGGAGATAGTATATTAAATCACTTTTTTCCAAGACACTGTCTTGGCTTCTCCCAGACTGTCTTTTGGACAATATGGGACCACACAGTAGTAGGAGCACATAGCTAGCAAGGAGTAGCAAGTTGTAGAATGTAGGTTGAGTAGTATACCCCTCATACCTGAAAACTTTCAATAATCTCTGATAGCTTTGGCGCCCTGGCCATTAATTGCTCCCAACTAGGCAATGAGACCAAGGGCACTTTGTAAGCGCCACAGAATTACTGTAATAATTGTTTCGATGTTATTGTCATCTTCACTGAGAATTCATTTGAAGGGTTTGGGTGTATTTGGCTCTTCAGTCCCGTTATTGCTGTCAGAATCTGTGCTTTCAACTGTCACTGCATATGCACAGGACACAGTTGGGACATGAAGATAAACCTCACCTCACAGAGTAGATGTCATTTCTGGGTAAGGTTAACTGTGGGAAACAGAAGTGTGTTCACGAAGGAAACCTTAGGTCACAACCTCCAGTTTCCTGAAGGAAATGCCAAAAATGTGCTGAAGACAAAAGACTGGAAACATACTGGAATGTCTCTATCCATCTGTCTGCTGAGGCGGAAGGAATGAGTTCATGTTGTACTCACTTCCTAGAGCTTTCATTGCAGAGTCAAGCATAATGGAAAAGCCCATCCATTTCGTGTTTCTATGGACGATAAGTGTTCCTACTATTGGTTTTATCTTTATAAGCAAAGCAATGACTCACACAACATGGGGAAGTTGAGGTAGGGCAGCTGACCCTGGCGGGGATTGGAAAACTCATGATAACGAGTGAGAGAGGACAGCCTTACTTGCCCACCTGTGAGCACATTATCCAGTCATCATATGTGCATTCTTCCTGGAAGTTCCACACTGTGCCTTTCATTCCAAGAGAGCTGGACAGTCATGGACTGTGGTTTTCCTGGGCAGGTGTGGGACAGAAGCCTACCTCTGGCTGAGAAGCAATGGCTGAGATAAAGGAGTCCTTGGTGGTATCTCAACATGAATATCTGGTTTTAATTTAGTATATCCTGAGAATTGAGGATGAAAACAAAAATCTCAGTAACTATTTTTATACTAAATTTAAATGTCCATAAAGTTTTGATTAAAAAACTTATGTAGTATTTTTAAAGAGGAATAAAACAGGCAGCCTGAGAAATACTTGACATATTCTTGTAAATGGGCCCCTGGTATAAATATTGAGGAAAATTACAAAATGACATCAAACAATACTTTATTCCCAATGATATTAAATGTGATTACAATTCTACAGAACATTCACATAGAAATTATATGTAAGAAAAATGCTTGCCCTTGCTTTTTAGCCTCGTTATAAGTAGAAAAATTAAATTCTTTAGTAAAAGTTAATCTAGTGATATTAGAAATTCCAACATTTATAGTAATAGAAATGTTGCATTTATGTTAACTAGAGAATGGATTTTATTTTGGCATTATCAGTACTTTGGTTGTGATTTATGGCATCTTTAATGTTCCCCCAATGTAAAAAGTCTTATTATGAAGGTTTTTGTTGTTTTTGTTGTTTTTAATTTTAGAGAGAGGGGCCAAAAGAGAGGGGCAGAGAGAGAGAGAGAGAGAGAGAGAGAGAGAGAATCCCAAGCAGGGTCCATGCTCAGCATAGAGCCTAATGTGGGGCTCAATCCCATGATCTTAGGATCATGACCTGAGCTGAAATCAAGAGTCCAATGCTCAACCAACTGAGTCACCCAGGTGCCCCTTTTTGATGAAGCTTTTAACTTACTTTCAAATTGGATTTATTTCTGCCATAGACACTGCCTATGATAAGGATGCGCCCAATGTAATATCCTTGTAGTACTTCTAACCCAGACTGTACTTTTTGAATGATTTTGACTCTTCTTGCCTCCCTTCAGTGTATCTCTGAGACCTCTCACATTTTCTAGGTAACTACAAATGCAGCTCTGTTTGGGAGCTACTACTCTGAAATAGCAACTTCAAAAAGATGATCAGCTCTGTTGGGGAAGTCCTACAAAGTGAGGACTTGAAGTTTAAGTACGATTAAATATCAGCAACCCCATTTTCAATTGAGAAGTAAGGGATAATACTTGAGTGACACATTTAAAAAATGTTTTCATTACAAAACTGTTAAATTTGAACTTGTAAATGGGTCACTGACTCAAAAATTAATTTCTAACCAGGAACACTCTTATTTACCTATATGATGTGCAATAATCATTTTCTGTGATCTCTTTGTAACGTTCAGTTATTCTTTTCTTTCATATTGCTTTCTCCAGGGGTGCCTGAGTGGCTTAGTCAGTTAAGCATCTGACTCTTGGTTTCACCTCAAGATCTCACAGTTCATGGGTGTGAGCCCACACTGGGCTCTGCACTGACACCGCAGAGGTGTGTCTCCCTGTCTCTCCGCCTCTCCCCTGCTCGCTCTCTCCGCCTCTCCCCTGCTTGGTCTCTGTCTCTCCCCTGCTCACTCTCTGTCTCTCTCTCTCTCTCTCAAAATAAAGAAATAAGATTTTTGAAAAATGGTGCTTACTCCATACCCAGCTGGAATGGTGTTTTCTATGGACACCTCAGTAATTAGATCAAACTAGATCGATCTCATTTGTTTCTTAACTAACCACATCAAACTAGATGTGTCTGTGTTTTCCGCAAATAGTTTTAAAACGTCTGGAGGGAGGAATCACAACTAACCAAAAGAAGCCTTTATAGGGCCTATTAGAGTATTCTTTCCCTGTGGACAAAGTAAGTTCTGGATGATGAGAAATCATAATAGATTACATCCTTTCCTCCAATCTTGCTGCTTTTTTGATGTGTGCTTCACAAGGCCCAAGGAAAGGTACTCAAAATACTTTTTCACACATACCATTGCCTTCACTGCCATAATGATTGGAACTAGAGTCCAATCAGAATACTCAAGCAAGCAAGCAAGCAAGGTCTACTTGAATTACTAAAAGCCTTTTTATTGCTTACAAAGGAAAAGAATTAAAACAAAAACTTTTTAAATGTTTATTTATTATTGAAAGACAGAGAGAGTCAGAGTGTGAGCAGGGGAGGGGCAGAGGGAGAGGGAGACACAGAATCCAAAGCATGCTCCAGGCTCTGAGCTGTCAGCACAGAGCCTGACGCAGGGCTTGAACTCACAAACCGTGAGATCATGATCTGAGCTGAAGTTGGACGCTTAACCCACTGAGCCACCCAGTCGCCCCAAAAGAAAAATAATTTTTAACCAGTGCTCAAAAGAGCTAGGAAAGATGAAAGAGGAGGATAACAACGAGGGAGGGTTAGACCTGCATTTAATTTAGCCTTTTCACAATCCTTGACAAGAGCCAGGACCAATGGCAAATTTGGTTCCTGTTGAAGACATCTTGCCTAATACTCTTTGTGCTTTCTTCTTAGAATTAGACTTTCAAGTGATTCCTGCATTTCTCATGGTCTCTTTTTCATCCCTTTGAGGACTGAAGGATTGAAAATCAGATTTAGCTCTGAGTATAATCATTAGCAAAAGCATGTGTGGATTGCATATTTGAATGAACAAGAATTGCCATATTTTGTTTCATTGAAGCACCATCATGTGCCCAACCAGCTCCTGTGTTAACAATGGATAAACACATTGTGGTAAATTCATACAGTGGAATACTAGTCAGATATTTAAACAAGGAACTACTACTGATACTTGCAACAATTTGCATAAATCTCAAAACCATTCTGTTGAGAAAAGAAGCCAGCCCTAAAAGAGAACACACTGCGTGATTCCATTTATGTGAAATTCAAGATGAGGCAAAAGTGATCTATGGAGATGGAAATCAGAACACCGGTTGCCTCATGGAGAAGATATACTGAAAAGGAACATGAAGGAAATTCTGTTAGATTGTTAGCAGTGTTCTGTATCTTAATTCTTAGGATGTTGTTTACTTGGGTATATGCATTTATATAAACTTATCTAACCATATTAGGGTCTGTGAAATTAAAAAAAAAAAAGTCAGTATGGTAGATTTCCACCTGAATATGAGGACTGTATGGGCCTTTCTCTGTGAAATTATGCAGTGAGATTCCAAAGAATTCAATAGAACACTGCAAAAGTTCCACACTGTTCCACAGAAGGAAAATTTGCTCTTTCAGCAGACTCCTAAGTCCCAGAACCAAAGCGTTAAAATGCTAAATAATTGTAACCCGATGATATTCTCTTTGCTTCTATAGGATGAGAATTAGGTATAGTATTGGTATTTGTAATACCTAAGAATGTCTGTGTTTTGGAAGAGTCTAGGATTGCAATGAAACTGTCACAATAAACGTTTATTGACATTCAGATTTTGGTCCTAGGAACGTATAATGTATCGTAAATAGCCTTAGGAATAATGGGCTTTAAAACACTGGCAAGGATACCGAAACATATTAGTATAGGTGACATACACACTGGAGTGTGTCAAACCATTTCTTACCACCTGACCAAACCTATAAAAAGCATTCAGGCAGATTGTAACACCGGTCCTGGGTGCAAGCACTGCATTGTTAGGAGTCATGGGCAGAGACACAATAAAAGGAAGACAGGCTGGTGTTCTTGAGGGCTTTATAAGCTTGTGGCTAGATACATTGTTTGCCTGTGCTCAGCCCTAGAGATTCCCTCCTTTAGACTCAGCAAATTGCCTCAGGTGCTGCAGTGTTACTTGATCAGGCTGATTAGATCCAAGGAGGAATGGGAAGAGGAAAAACAGGGCAAGGATAGCAGGGAGGATGGGATGGGGGAAAGTAGGTATTTGCTTATCTACTTCCCCGGAGCTTTGATCCTATTATCACTCCACTTTTCTGCTCCTTTGTGATACCAAGGTAGAAAGAAGAACCCTATTGAGGAAGACTGGTGTGGCTCAGGCTTCCCACTCCCACCGCTTTTGATGGGTACACCCATCCTTTCACCTATCCTTTCAACAAGAATGCTTACCCTAGGGCATGTACTCTGGCTAGCAAGAAATTCATTTAAAAGGTCTCTGACTTCATAGAGCTTACAGGACTCATTCCTCCAGTTCTGGTGTTTCATTGGTTCCTTCTCTTTGCGGTCCAGGGCAACTGATACGGTAAGAAACAGTTATTTGCATGAGTTTTCCCACTGCTGTACCGTCCCCCTAATATACTGAGTTCTTAAGCAGTGTCAAAGAATTTTATTTAACAAATATGATTAATGTTAGCAGCTATCATTTAACCAATGGGACATTAGCTTTCAGATTTGGAATGGAGAAGTTCTGGATGCTGTTGCAAGTATCAGCATTTGTATTCAATTTTTCAAATCCTAGACCCCATGTGAAATCAAAGCATCCAGCATCTCACCTTAATTTGTGTTTTCCTTCTAGAGCACCGCTGTGAACTCTGTTGGGTGTAGCCACTTGGGTTAAAATGAGCAAATGAAGCCTACACTTGAGTAAATCTTAGGTGGTGTCCTTATTTAACTTGGATGAAAGAGAAAGGAGACACAAATGCACCCCTCAAGAGGAAACACGACATGACCTTAATTATCAATATCATTATGAGCAAATCCACCTAATGGTGGGCAATTGCAATCATCTAGGGCTAGAGAAAGGCCTTGTTGTGTTCTATATGTCTCAGTGGCTACTTCTGCCAGAGAGCACTCCCAGCAGCCTCCACCCACTGCACCAGGGCTAGGGCCGTTTTTATAAGGAGGACCCTTGAGAATGTCAATAGCTCAGATGCCGTAACCTTTACCGGATCTACCCCTCAAAGGTCTTCTAGAGGCAGAACTAGCGGTTTCATTCTTTTGTACAAAGGAAAGCATTTTTATTTCTAATTTCAGGGCTTCTCTTGTGCCCGTCTAGACACTTGAGAGAAAAACAAATTTAAATCACCAGTAATGTTCTAAAATAAGAGAAGACATATAAAAAGACATCAGCTATCATGTAGGTATGCCAGAGAGTCTTCACCCAGGCTTCTTTGGTGGCACCAGAAATAGTGGTTAGCGCTCACATGCTGTTCTGCTTCAGCTACCTTCATGCGGCCACCTGCAGATATGAGTTCTTGGTTTCTCTTCCTTGTCTAGATGCCAGTCAGGGCAGCATTTAGAAAAACACAGATTTTCATATTCCCATGCACACGCGCAAAGTGAATTAGGATAGCACAGACTTACCTAGATTATTCAATCCATAAAATCCTTCGCCTCGATTATCTGGATGGTTAATGTCAACTTTTTTTCCGAGTTATTATACTCTATTAAGCATGACAGTAAAAGTTGCAGAATTATAAGGAATTTAGAAGACATACCCAACAGGGACCTCCTAACTTAAAGGGGCAAAAATACCCATATAATAACATACAGTTTGAAAAACAGCTTTATATACATTATCTTTTCTTATGTATTCATTTTTATTAGTTTTTTTTTTAAAAAAGATTCTTATTCAGTGTTTTTCTTTTCATCATCAGTTATTTTGAATGGTAGCCCTGAGTTGCAAAAATTGAAATGTGTTGAAATGATTTAAACATCTGTATATAATTTGTATCAAATGGACTTCCGTTCTCTGTTTCTTTTCTTTTCTTTTCTTTTCTTTTCTTTTCTTTTCTTTTCTTTTCTTTCTTTCTTTTAATGTCACTCTGGGTCTGGAGATGGTAAAGTGCCTTATTGATTGATTGACTGATTGATTGAAAGAGAGCACCTGTGCACAGGCAGAGGTGGGGCAGAGAGGGAGGGAGAGAGAATCCCAAGTAGGCTCCACACTCAGGGCAGAGCCTGACCGTGAGATGATGAGCTGAGCTGAAATCAAGAATCAGATGCTTAACCAACTAAGCCACCCAGGCATCCCTCTCTGTTCATTTTCTAAGGAATTCAATATAAGCCAGGTGAGTTACTGAACTTATTACCAAGGGTAAAGTTAAAAGAGATATCTGGATTACGCTTTCTTTCCTTACAGGGATATCGTCAGGGACAGGAGCTGGGCTGAGGTGTATGTGACCTGCAGATAAGGGGATTTTGATTTCTAGGGTTGTTTATTTGGTATTTTTCTATGGTCATCTGGGTTTTATATTAGATTTGTAGAAAGGCCAGTGTTGAGTATTCTCAGAAAGTCTTGGTTAAATACTAATCAAGGGGCTAGGGCGTCTATTTGAAGTGTGTGTGTTAATACTGAAATGTTCACAGCAGCTAACTACCGGAGAATTGGTAGCATGGGATCTTGGCTGCCTAAATACACATCGGATTTACTAGGGAAAAAAAAAAAAAAATTGCTCAATCTTTTGTTTGTCTTCTCAGAAAAGGAATGAATTAACTAGTTCCTCCCCAAAGTAAAAAAAATTAGAAGAAATGTATTAATTCAATGCAGTGCTCAATGTTGAAAATCTAAAATAATTTTAACATAAGGCATGGACAATTATTTTTCTTTGTGGTATAAAATTTTGTGTTTTAAAACTTTCTAGACTTATGGATCTTTGGCTTTTTGGAAGCACTATATGATTTTATCAGAGTCTCTTACAAGAAACAATTATTTATACATAAATTTTGCCTAATGGATATAATATGGCTGTGGAGAATTTGAAGGAATTACATAAACATTGAAAGGGAAAATAATAGCACACAAAAGATGAGTTTCACTGAAAAACCACGCAGTGACCAAATGTTATGATTTCTTCCCTGGAGAGGATGATTTTCAGGCCACCGCAGCTGCCTTTCAGTCATGTCAGGGTTGACTCTGGCATTGAAGATGATGCTATTCAGTGGTTTGCAGAATTTTGACTCATATGGAATTGTGTTTGTCTATGTTACCACAGCGAGTTCACTTTAGACTTTGCATTTCATTATCAATTAAGAATGCACTGGTAACTGGTAGGAAACTTCTATTTGGAGCAAACTAATTACATTTGCTTATTGCTGAAAGTACTTTTACTTTTTTCCTACTTTCATTTCAATCTATTTGAAGGAAAAGGAAAAAGAACAATTTGTTTTCCATACAAAAGGAGTCTTAGACATCAGGGATTACTATAGTTTCTCTGTGTTCTGAACTATCCACATTCTTTATATGTTGCTCCATGAACTTTTCTTTAATTTGGAGGAAATTCATAGCTTTAACTCTCATTTCAGAGGCTGAAACACCCTGCCTAAAGCGAGTAAAGTTGGCAGTATCATTTCCCCTTCCCAGATTCCTTTTTTGGTAAGTTTAAGGAGGGGCAGAAATTGAGGCTGCAACTATGTTTTCCATGTTTTCCAACTGACAGAGTGTCCCCGGGATTTGTGGCTGCCTACTTGAATAATCTCAGGACGAACACCATTCACATTTCATGGCTCTCACTAGGAATCATTAACAGCCCAGTGCAGAGTTTTGCTTTTCACTTAACTTGTAAGAAAATGAAGAGGTCCTGCCAAGGTTCAGGAAAGGATAACAAAGCATAAGCTCTTTAATGGGATGAACTAACATAAAAGTCTAAGTGCACCGAGCTCTTTCCCACAAGCGGGACCCGATTTGGGGACTGGCATTCAGGCTGACAACCATCATATATTGGGAAACAGCACAGAGAAACAAAAGTAATTCTCCCGAAAAGAGCCAAGTATGGGCTTTGGGAAAATAAGGATCTATCTGTTAAGCTCTGCTAAGATTGGGATCTCTGTAATTTATAGTATTTTCCAGGGAACTGGGCTTATTTTTATTGAAGAGAATTGTGGGATATAGAAAGCATTTATTTTAGTGAACCACTGTTTGAATTCAGCTTTAAGTGTGCTTAAATATTCCTTTATATTGTGGAAATGTCTCCATATATTTGTCAGCTAATTAACATGATATCTTATAAAATGACATTTTATATTCCATACATGGCAAGACAGTCTAAAAGCAGTTGCAATATTAAAATCATGTTTCTCGTGGGCACCTGGGTGGCTTAGTCGGTTTAGCATCTGACTCTTGATCTCAGCTCAGGTCTTGATCTCAGGGTTATGAGGTCAAGCTTGACATTGGACTAGTGCTGGGTGTGAAGCCTACTTAAAAAAAAACAAACAAAAAACAACCAAACAACCAAACAAAAACACCCACCTAAAACAGTTGTTTCTGGCCTGGACCTGATTCCTTGTCAGTGTCATAAGGATCTCCAGCCTACTTGCTACATTGCTTAACTAGCCAGTGTTCTTCCATCATTTGGTTTTCAGGGCTCCCTAGAACAGGTCTCTGGCTAGATGAACTAGATACCCAAGTAGCCACTTTGATGCTGAGGCAACTTCATCCTGGAAGCTGAGGGCAGTCAGAAATTTTCTAGTTTCGGGGTGCCCGGGGGGCTCAGTCAGTTGAGTGTGTGACTCTTGATTTTAGTTCAGGTCATGATCTCACCATTTGTGGGTTCAAGCCATGTCTAGGGCTTTATGCTCACCATGTGGAGCCTGCTTGAGATTCTTCCTGTGTTCCTCTCTTCTTGCCCCTCTCCTGAGTACTCTCTCTCTCTCTCACAGTAAACTTTAAAAAAAGAAAAGAAATTTTCTAGTCTAGATGTTCTGAATCAGTAATTGCACTGAAATACCTCTAGGAATCGGGCATAGAACTCACTGGAGTGAGGTACACCAGGTAGGGACTGCGGTGAACTTGAGAGTAAATGTCCATCTCACTGGAGACGTCTTTATCTTCTCTAGCCCTTGCAGCTGAAAATACTGCTTACACTTGTGAGCCCAGTGTGCTTAGGTGTTCCACAAGGAGCTGAAAATATGGATTTTGATGTGTGATCTCCTGATTTTTAAATACTGGTAACTAATCCAGTTTCAAAAAATCTTGGAGCACCTGGGTGGCTCAGTCGCTTAAGCATCCAACTTTGGCTCAGGTCATGATCTTGCAGTTCCTGAGTTCGAGCCCTGTGTCGTGCTCTGTGCTGGAGCCTGCTTCAGATACTGTGTCTCTCTCTCTCTTTCTCCCCTCCCCCCGCTTGTGCTTTGTCTCTCTCTGTGTCTCAAAAATTAATAAATGTTAAAAAAAATTAAGAAAAAAATCTTATATACAGGCTAACTGTAACATGATAGTAGCCATATGTGACCTCGGGGCTCCTATTTTGCCACTTGATTTAAGTTGGAATAACTGAGATCTCAGAGCTGAGGTTCGCCATGGTTACTAAGTCAGTCTCACTTCAGAGCAATCTCCTTTTGGTGGCCTGGAGTGTGAGAGCCCTGGGTGGAGTAGGAGAACAGGCCAGCCTGTGTTCTGGGACTGTTAGGTAGGCTTCCAAGCTGGCATGTCTGATCACTGGAGTCCACCACATACCTAAATGGGAGGTTTCCAGCTCCTGCATTTGCACTGCATGGTGATGATGGGTTCAAAAATAGTAGCATCTCAACCTTTCTAAAAGGTGCCGTGTTGTACAAAGAAGTAGCACATTGAGAAAACCAGCCATGCACATCCTGTGCTGCGTTCTAGGCACTTACCAAATGTTACTTCCCTCCTTCATCCTCCCTTTGGAAAATTCCTTTAAAAATTAAAGGCTTTAAAAAGCATATGAGCAAGTCTGACTTCCCCATTTTTTCAGTAGCTATACACAACAATCCTGTGAACTGTGTAGCCATCTGACCCCCGACAGTGAGGACTCTTAAACTAATGGTGTTAAATAACTTCCCCATGCCCAGTAGCAAGTGGCCCCCGAAACTGGGCTTTGCTTTTCCCTTACACAGTGAAGCCAAGAGAACTTCCTCAGGCTTCCTCAGACTTACAGAACCATTGAGTTGGAAGGGATCTTAGAAACTGATGTATCCCGTTGTCTCATTTCAGAGATAAGTGACTTGTTGACTCATAATCTTTTCTCCTTTCTTTGTGCCGTTTAGATATCAGAGTCATATTAGCAAGAGGAATGATCGAAAGTGGATTATTTGTGTTGCTGGTGACATTTCCATTTTTGTGCCTCCAGCTGCATTTCTTTAGATCCAGCCAGATTTTCTTTAGATCCTTAGGCCATTGGCCCTTTGCTAATTTTTATAACTGGGATAAATGGAATGCAAGTCTGAAATGACAATGGTTTTGCTTCTGAGTCCCCTTGAATGTCTGTTGAATTTAGAAGGGGCCTCAGATCAAAGCAGAAGGGCGTGGTGAATGTTAATGTAGATGCCCGGGTTTGACCAAACAACCCACCAGCGGGTGAAGGCCCGTGCTGTAATTTAAATAGATGGTGGAGCCTCTGCGGTTTGTAACGTCACTGGAAACCCAAGAAAGGGCTTATTTTATGCAATTTAGTCTATTTTTTTTTGTTTGTTTATTTTGATTACACAAAGCTCAAGGGTTCTTTTGACGTTTAAAAATGCTTATTTCAGTTAAAGTACTGATTACGGTTATGATTTCCCTTTTTTCTTTTTCTTTTTCTAGGATTGCATTTCAGTGTCCCACACAGCTCTTTCTACTTTCCTGTGATTTCTTCTTACCCAGATAACTATTCTATTAACGTTTCAATTTAGATACAGCAACTGCTACTATATCGGCGTTACCTTTGCCTTGGGATCGTGGCAGCAGAAGAATCATTTTCTCAGTGGGAGTCAGGTCATGGCAGAGAACATCAGGATCTCTCTTGTAATTATAAAATGGAGGGCAGAGTTATCACTGAAATTTATCCTATCGGAAGATATTTCCTTCCATAGGAGGAAATACTTTGATAAGTCACAGTGGTCCATTTGTCCTGTTTTCCCATCACACACTTCTCAGGTGTGTGACTGAAGAAGTTGCTCAACCTTTCTGAACTCATTTTTTTAATCTATCAAGTAGTGATCATAGTACCAACTTCAAAGGCTGTTGTGAGAATTAAATAGGATCGTGTTGACAATGTCTGGCATAAGACAGGTACCCAATAAATGTTTATTTGTTGAGTATAAATGTTCATTCACTTGACCCAGATTTGTGGAGCACCTACTATGCTCCAGGCGTGGCCAACATGACAGTGAATAAAATAGACAAAATCCTTGTCCACAGCCAGCTCTCTTTTCTTCTCTTTCCCTCCACCCCAGTCACTCGATCCTCTCCACTAAAACCAGACCACATAGGATGAATATTCTTGTTCTTTCAAAGAATTCATTCCTTTGGAAGTTTTGCCAGTCAACCATTCATTACATATTGTGCTTAGATTGCCTTTCCGCATGTAACCAAAGAAAGAATGTGTAATGGGATTGTGAAATGTAACCTACGTTACAACTTGAAGTGTGCAAAAAATAAACTTTATTTAGTCTATACTGTTTTGGCTTCTTTTGTAAGCCCTTACTTTCTGGATAGAGGAAGGAATGCCATTAACTAAACATCGGTTTAAAATGTAGTCCCATTCAATAATTTAATCCATTTGGGTACTATTCTGCTTTCCTTAGCTAAAAATGTTCAGCCTCTCAGATGACAGACCTCTTCCTCCCTAGCTTGTCTGGAACGCGGGGGAAGGGCTGAGGCTTACGCAACCTCAACCTCGTGGTGGTGGTAGCTGTTGTGGTGGGAGGGGTTGGTGTCTTTAGGCATAGCTCTTAGGTTGCTCTGGCCCCAGGCTGTTGTCCCTTCTCTATTGGGTGCTACTGGCCCTGTGGGTGTTTATGGCTGAAAACTGGGTGGGTGTGACTTGTGGTTGATCTCCTGGCTGGTCAAAGTCTGTAGTCTGCTATGTTTGACATGCCCTCATTTCAGTTTCCTCTGGTGCTAGAGAGCCCTTTGAAGTCTGGCTGGCCTCTCCAGCCTCTGCCTCGTCTACCTCTGACAAGCACAGAGTCTTGATTTCGGGCTCCTGTCTCCCTCCCTCTGTCTGACCAAACCACACTGCCTCAGGATGGGCTGGGTCCCTAGGTTTGTATGGAGCATGACACACAGGGGCCCACTTTGTTCCAGAGTCTATGGGGAGGTATCTTCAAATGACCCCAGTTCTGCCTTCGGAGGTAACTTTGCTTTCCCAGTGCACCTTTCCCTTCCTGGGCCATTTCACTTCCCCTCCTCCCCCATCCCCCACCATCCACAGGGCTCTTCTAACTTCTCACAATTCCCCACACTAAAAAAGAGCAGATCTTTCTTTCCCTCATTTCTTTTTCCTGACTTCATTCACTTGGCTAAATCTTAGTGATAAAACAGGTTACTTTTTTTTTTTGTAACCTTATTGTGGTAGACCTCTATGATCTGAAGTCTCCATGATTGGTTGTTGAAATACGAAGGTCTTGGGGCACCTGGGTGGCTTAGTCGGTTTAGTGTCCAACTTTGGCTCAGGTCATGATCTCACGGTTGTTCATGTGTTTGAGCCTGCATCGGGCTCTCTGTTGTCAGCATGGAGCCCGCTTTGGATCCTCTGTCCTCCTGCTCTCTGCTTATCCCCCACTCGTGCTCTCTCTCTCTCTCAAAAATAAATAAACATTTAAAAAACAGATACAAAGGTCTCATAAAGGAGTTCAGCAAATCCCTTTTCAAGAAGCTTGCTTACCCAGGTGTTTTGAATGACAGAAGCAGAACGTTGCTCTTTTTCTTGTTCTCCTTCTGTAAGAAAATGCAAACCTTCCTTTTGGACAAATCATTACCTAAGGCAGGCTAGTGCAAAGATTTCTGCTCAGGAAGACAAAAAGTGAGAAGTACTTTAGAAATTGACTCCTATAGAACCATGGCTATTGCCTTCCAGGAACTCATTGTCTTCTTTTAGCATCTGGTACTCTAACTGCCCAGGTGACTGGACTGCTCTGATGTAGGTAGCCCTGGGAAGTTGCCCCACAAGCTCTTGATTTGGCATCAGTGGCAGATTACTTGCTTTTCAGTCAAACTTACCCTCTTCCACCCAGTGGGATCTCCCTCCTTCCTCTTCCTCTTCATTATCCTTTTCTCATTATTGGGTTTCTTTTTCTCTCTGATCTGACACTTGAACTTTTATATATGTGAGCATTCATTCATTAATGTGATGATAATTATTGCCATAATTTGTTGAGCTCTATTACAAAGTAGAAATGAGAAAGGTCTTTTTATATTGGTTTTGTCATTTAATTTAAAAGATCTCCATTGTATGGGACACCTGGGTGACTCAGTCAGTTAAGCTTCTGGATTTGGATTTGGGTTATGATCTCATGGTTTGTGAGTTTGAGCCCTGCATCTGGCTCTAAGCTGACAGTGTGAAACCTGCTTGGGATTCTCTCTCGTGCGGCCCCTCCCCTGCTTCTTCCCCTGCCTCTCTCCCTCTCAAAATAAACAAACTTAAAAAAAATCTCCATTGTATATAGGAGGAAACTGAAGCTCAGAGAAATTAAAAAGTAATTTGTTACAGGCTACAGAACTAGGACTTGAACACAGGTTTCATTGGCCTCTAAACCCATTCCACTAAGGCACACTGTTCTGAACAATAATGTAGACTTCTGTGTAAAGATTTTACATAAATTGAATGATGCTACAATAACTCTGAACATGCAACTGAAACATTGTCTTATGATGACTAGTCTAAAAACCATTTGAGGGAATAATGGGGAACTCCTTTTCAGAGATGAATAATCTTTGATGCAATTCTATTAAAAGTGCTGACTAATGGTCTGATGACTGCTTATTTTGAATTGTTGTTGGTAAAGAGGACAGTACAAGTCAGGAAATGGAAAGAAGGTCACAGATTTTAGCCACTCAAAATTGCTAACAGTGGAGGTCTCCATATTATTTTGGTTCCAGCTTTTTTCTGGGCTGAAACCCAGACTTCTTCCTCTTCCATTCTTCTGTTTTGTTCTTGCAGGCCAAATTATTTCCCCCTTTGCTGTTTAGGTGATTGTTCATTTTTAAAATCATACTTAACTTCCCAATTTTTTAGCATCTTTCACCATTCATCTTTATTCCCCCTTTTCTTCTTCCTGTTTTCCTCTCTTTCTCCTGCTTTGTATCTATCATCCTTACTCAGTGTTTTGCCCCATTAAGCCATTGAAAATAAAATATACTGGAATCTTTATCTCTAAAATCCTGGCTATCATAAGCAGTGTCCTTTGACGTTTGCTTTCAGCTTTGTTCTTGGATGGCCAATTCATCCACCAATTACACTTGTGCCATTGTAGCATTTGGGGGGTGGTTTGTGGAACCCTGCCGGGGTATATTTTTTATTCTGTGAGGTTGACTGAAAGGTAATGGGTGGCTCAATGAGAAAACCTGATGGAGCATTCACTGGAGAAAAAAAAAATGAGTCAGTGTGTGTGTGTGTGTGTGTCTTTGGGATTGAGAAGGAAGATGAATCCTACCAAAAGAATGTATAGTTATTTGCTATGAGTTACTTCTCAGTATCCTCTTGAATCAAGGTAGGCTTTAGTATCAAATCAAAATGATGATTCAGAGTGGTTAAGTGACTGACTTTTTAAAAATATTTTTGAAGATTTTTTTTTAATGTTTTATTTATTTATTTTGAGAGAGAGCAAGCAGAGAAGGGGCAGAGAGACAGAGAGGAAGAGAGAGAAAATCCCAAACTGACTCTATCCTGTCAGCATAGAGCCTGATATAGAGCTTGAACTCACAAACCTGTGAGATCATGACCTGAACAGAGATCAAGAGTTAGACGCCTAACCCACTGAGCCACCCAGGTGCCCTGAGTAACTGACATTTTAAGGATTAGGGAAGAGAGGGAAAAAAAATAAAGAGAATTTTCAAAACAAGACTCTATAAACTAATACTAAAGCATATTTAATCTCTTTCCTCTCCTGGTGATGTTCTCCTCTTCCCTCTGATTTCCTTGAATGGTTTGTCCTTAAGGGAGAATGGGGAGGATTCCTATAAAGCTAGTCTTTTGAGAACAAAGAAAGATCTTCACAGGTTCCTGTTTCAGAGGAAGTGAATGGGTGGGGGCAAATCCTTTATGGCTTGGAAGAAGCTAAGGTTAGTTCCTCAAGTTTCTCTGTTATTTTGAGATATAAGATTTTTTTGTCCTCAAACTTCTGTGACTTTTCAGGAAACTTCACTACTAGTGATATCACAGGCACTCGGAGGAAATGAAGCCTGATTTGATACCACAATTATTGGTGGGCACAAGGTGTTAGTAAAGACCAATTTTGATGTGTATTATTTATTAACTGGTCAATGTTAAGAAATTATTTGTATAAACAGGACTATCATTGAATCACATAACATCTGTACCTATGTGTTTATTTCATATTCATGTCATTTAATTCATGAGTCTCATGAAGAACACATGTACAGGTGACCTTTAAGTATTTAGAACCATCCTTGACATCTAGACTGAGGTGATAAATAATGGTACATGTATCTGACTAAGACTATTTACTTTAAGATCCTACCAAGAATTGAGCAGAGAGGTGGGATGTCCAGATGATCTGCTTCTGGTATCTTCCCCAAGGAGTCTACTTTACTTTCTTTGGATACAATGCTATGTAATCCTGCAAGAATTGACAGGGAAAAAGAAAATGTAATTGAAGGGCAGCAAAATATGTGATCACAAAATAAGCCACTTTGGCATGTGGATTATTTTGAGCTAAAGGCAATTATGACCAAACAGATTCAGGAAAAACTTTCACCTTTCCCTTAACAACTACCTAAAATAATTTAGATAGGGAAACTGGCCCAGAAAGAGAGCTATTACCAAAGATAATTTTTGTCTGAAAGATCTATTTCTATTCCCAAACATCTGCTTTTCCTATTGTCCTGTGAATCACCTTCCTCCCCTTTAATGCCCCAGGCCCCTGTCCCATTTCTTTCTTTCTTTCTTTCTTTCTTTCTTTCTTTCTTTCTTTCTCCTTCCTTCCTTCCTTCCTTCCTTCCTTCCTTCCTTCTTTTCCTTTCCTTTCTTTTCTCTTCCTTTCTTTTCTTCCCCACCCCCCTCCATCCCATTTATTAGCTAAGGATGGCATACAAGCTTCCACTGACTGACTTGTCCAAGGATCTCATATATATTATGGGAGTCCCTTACAAACATAATTAAATCTGTTTTTCTCCCATTAATCTGTCTTATGTCAGTTTGATTCATAGACCAGCCAAAAGAACCTAGAAAGAAAGAGAAAAAAATTTTCCTCCCCTACAGTTGGTGACTCAGATGGGACAAACTTTGCTGGCTGGACACTGCTTGTTCTGAGGCTGTTGCAGCTGAGAAATCTTTGACAAAAAAAGCTAAGAATTCTTACAACATCAGCCTCTGAGATCTCTGCCTACAGGGAGAATTGGAAACAAGAGAGGTAAGAGTCTTTTTCTTCCTTTTCTAAATTTAGAGTAGCAGGAAAAATATTTGTGGAAATAGTTCTTTGGGTATAGTAACCCTGGTAAAGATTTGATATGAGTACTCCTGATTTTTATTCATCCTTTTCCTCCCAGAAATAGTCACTGTTTTTCTGTGTCTTTGTCATAAGGATAAAAGCTGTAAGGTAGAATACAATCATAGGCCCTATAAGCCTGTCTAACAGACTGATGAGTTCACAGTTCTCACCATGACTGATGTCTATTTAGATAAACTTTGGTGTGGGTTAATGTGCACATTAGGTAAAGACTAACACACTGTTGCTAAAGGACATCTTAGAAGCTAACACCACAAAGTTGGTGAGAATGGGTGGAGCACATAAAAGCTATTAAAGTACTCATCACCTAACTCAAAGACTCTCTTGTTAGGATAACTTGGTTATGGAACAGGTTAGGTTGATACTAGGTTACCCACCAACCTCAAGAAAATTTCTGTGCAACAAGGTACTCTGTAAAAAAATACTACACAATCCTCAAACTGGAAGCACATCCCTTTTGAGTATTCGTTTGACTCCAAAAGACTCAAGGCTTAGCTACAACTGTTAATGTGCATATAAGAAAAACCAGATGAGGTTTCCCTTTCATCTTGTTCTATGCTTTGAGAGCTTGGCTTTATGACCAATGAGAGTATTTTGTCTGGTCCACCAGTTAGAGGATGCATGCATCTGGTGGACAGCTGAATAGACTGTGGATCTGATAAGCAGTGTTCTCTTTGTCCAACTGTGCCAGCTGTCAGGGGAGTTTGTCATAAGAGGTCCCAGTCCTTAAGGGGTCTGTGTCACCTCAACCTTCAAATTAGTCATCACCAATTTGTGGCAACAGAAATGTGAACTGCACTCCATTTGCAGCTAGATCTTTCTTAGGCTAACTTTAGGAGTGCACTTTCTGGACCTTGTGAGAGCCGCTTCCCCCCGCCCCCCACACTTTTCTTTGGGAATACCTCTTGCACCCATGTGTAAGTCATAAAAGGTTTACTGGTTTGAGTTGCCATTGACATTAATATGAGATCCTACTCATCAATGGCTAGATGATGGATCCTTTGAACTGGCTATGTTTGAAAGAAAAAAGAAATTAGAGAGCTTTCATCCTGAACAAATTGTCTTATTGGTACACAGGGAAAGACCAAATTAAAAAGAACACAAAGAGATATAATGGCTAACTTTAGGAAATCCATTAAGAAGATGATAGCATTGAAATTAGAAGAAGAATTAAATCCAAAGTAAATTCACCTTCTCAAAATATGGCCACATCTGCCATATTTAACTTTCATTTCCCTATAAAATTTACAGTGAGCACTTCAGCCTGATGCCCAGGCCCAGGGTATACAGTTTACATGTAAAAATACCAAAAGTCAGAAAGTGAATTTGGCAGAAGCACCTGGGATGGGCAGTAGGGATAATTTTGCTGAGGGCTATAACCAGGCCTTACCAGCTTTAGGTCTTCCTATGCAATGCCCTTTACAGATGTACCCTAAACTGCCACCAAGGAGTTCAGGTCTCCTGGAAAGAAGAAAATAAAATTTCATGTTGTTCCTTTCTTTACAACTCTAGACATATTGATTATTGATCCTTTCCCTCCCTGGGATAGCTATTGTCTTCTTTTTTTTTTTATTTAAGTTTTTGTTTAAATTCCAGTTAACACACAGTGCAATGTTCTTTTCAGGTGTACAATTTAGTGATTCAACACTTACATACAACACCCAGTGCTCATCACAAGCGTACTCCTTCATCCTCATCACCTGTTTCCCCCACCTCCCCTCTGGTAACCATCAGTTTGTTCTGTATAGTTAGGAGTCTGTTCTCGGCTGGCTGATCTCTCTCCATCTTAATTACCCTATGCTTGTTTGTTTTGTTTCTTAAATTCCACATATAAGTGAAATAATTTGTTTTGTTTTTCTTTGACTGACTTCCTTCACTTAGCATAATATTCTCTAGCTCTATCCACGTTGTTGAAAATGGCAAGATTTCATTCTTTTTTATGGCTGAGTAATTTTCCATTGTGTATATATATGTATATACATATATATACACACATATATATACCATATTTTCTTTATCCATTCATCAACCAGTGGAAATTTGGGCTGTGTACATAATTTGGCTTTCTCGTTTATCTAGTTGTTGTATCCTAAGAACTTGGCTTGGCTTTCTGCCTGTCCGGGGCATGCAGATTTTTTATTTTCTCTTTTGGCTATCTTTGGGAGTAACTCTGGATCTTGGAATTTCAGTATCCTATGCACCCTCTTTGGGGACCCCTCTTACATCCAAGGTGGGTTGTTCAAGACTGCCAGAAATATTTACTTTTGTCCCTGCTGAAAACTGATAAGATATTTAAAAGGAAGAATTTTTTTTTTTTAGGTTCCCCCCCGAAGCAAAAATGAAGCTAAATGTACCTAGAGGAAAAGAAAAACCTTCTAAAAACTTTGTCATAGGATTTATTAAAATATTCCAAAATTCCATGATATAAAAAAAGGTAAAATGAAAACAATGTAGTTGGGAGAGTGAATCCTCTAAGATGTCATTTAGGCTGCAAACTAATTATTTGAGGACTTGAGAGCTGCTGTCCTTATCATATAAGGGTTATAAAGTTAAGTTTTAAAATCAGTAATGTACTTATGTAAAACTAAACCTTAATTTTCTTTCATTTGCTAAAAGGACTAAGTTTTCTTGTACTGCTCCTGCTAAGGGATTATGGAAGTTTTGTCATTACCCTTTTCGTTTGTTTTGTTTTGTTACTTTTTTAATTTAGTTTTTTAATTTTATTTATTTATTTATTTACTTACTTACTTATTTACATCCAAGTTAGTTAGCATATAGTGCAATAATGATTTCAAGAGTAGATTACAGTGATTCATCCCCTATGCATAACACCCAGTTTTGTCTTTACCTTTCAAGTTTTTTGCCTAGAAAGCAAATATTCTTTGTTTTCTCAAAATAATTTTCTGTGCTTTATCAGGTCTTTTATTGGTTTTGCTCACAACTACGTAACCTTTGGTATTTGCCTTAAAACCTTTTGTCACTTTGGTTAAATAGAAATTGAGTATTGTTTCATGATGATCTATGATTTTATTTGGTAAAGTGTCTAAACCTTCTGATATTTTTGACAAACTTCCCCAAATCATTTTCTAAATGAAAATTTTTAAAAATATTTATTGACTTATTTTTAAAGACAGAGAGAGAGAGCATGTGAGCAGGGGAGGGGGCAGAGAGAGAGGGAGAGAGAACCCAAGCAGGCTCAGTGTTGTCAGTGCAGAGGGTAATGTGGGGCTCAAACTCACTAACCATAAGATCATGACCTGAGTCAAAACCAAGAGTTGGGCACTTAACTGACTGAGCCACCCAGGCACCCCAGGAATTTCTAAAACTAATGGAAAAACCTGATTCAAGCAGAACAAATATTAATTACATGGAACTGACTGAACTGAGGTGGATGATTATAATTATTATGACTTTTTTGTTTGAAACATTGCTGGTTCCTTGTTTTGTTTCTCCAGATTTAAGGAAAGCTTTTCTTTTTTTCTTTTAAGCTATCAACAACTTGGCAAGATATGCCTTTGTGAACAAAGATGACATAATTGCATTTTCTCCCTAACTGATCCCTCCTGAATTTGAAAAATATTGACTATTCTTATATTTTCATGGCAATATACGTATTTGTGTAAGTTCAATAAGAATCTGTTTTTGTAATAAGAAAATTAGAAACATGGGTTATATTACCAATGCTTTAACTAAAACGTCATATTTGAGAATGATGTGATAAACTCAGGTGATCAAATAGCTTTAAGAAACTAAGGTTGACTTTATGGAATTAATAAAGCCCCTTGCAAAAATCTCTCTGCCCTGCTTTTAGGGTTTTTGACAGTCTTACCAGGTGAGTAAGGAAGATCACTTTCTGGCAGGCACAGGAACCTTAGCTTAATTTGGGGACCTCAGGAAGAGAGGAAATAACCGAAATCTATAGGTTTTTCAGGCAAACTCTGATGGCAAGTCTTTGGCTTATCTTTCTAGCCTCAAGAGGCTTTTAAAAAGTTGGAATCTGAGATTCCTTATGAAAAATGTCTAGCAAAGTAGATTTAAAAAGCCTATATGGTTAATCACTATTCTTGCTGTACTTATATAAATAATCTGGCAAAATATATTGAAACTAGACTGACTTTGCAAACAAATTAGTCTTATGATCATTTTCTTTGATAGAAATAGGGGTTACCAGAGACAGAAAAATTATGTTCTAATAGAAACTATGATAAGCACTTGTGGACATCAGGTTCTAGTATTGCTCATTGCTTTGAGGTTTTTTTTTACCTATACACTGGAATGGATCCTGAATTCTTCAAGTTTTCTCCAGTATTTGGCTACAACTCTCCAAACTAACATTTCAAATTTTATCTCACCCTTCTGACTTGGAGTCATGGAGAACTAAAGTTGCTTTTTTCCTAAAACCCTGCAAGCTATGCTGGACAACTTGATATAAACTTCAGAGAAATCATGATAATAGTTCATGTATGGGTAATCTTCATGCCTGTTGGCCTACAGGCCACTTAGAAAGATCACCAGAGATATTCAAATTACAAATCAGGAAGATCTATCATATTGTCACTGCCCGCCCTCACTCCATCTGAAGATGCTTCAAGCTGGACATCTAGAAATCTTCTCAACTGTCTGCCTTCAAAACTCATAAACTGTGACTGTAGTCTGCTCTGATCATTGACCATTGTTTTTCTTTTGTTTCCATAGAAATATCTCTTATTAAATACCAGGTGGCTTGCACCACAGGCCTAACATGAGCCCACTTACTTCTCTGCATCCTGAAATGAGACACAACTGTTTCACTGAACTGACCTATTCTCAGGACTAAGAGACTAGTTCAATTAGGTGAAGCTGTCTATCAACTTAACTTCTGGACTGCAACACTTCTTAGGGAAGTTTCAAAGGAAAACAGGAGGAGCATGATCCTGAAATATGCCACTTTGGCATGTAGATTATTTTGAGCTAAAGGCAATCAAGACCCAGCAGATTCAAGAAAAACTTTTACTTCTCCCTTAACTATCTAAAAGAATTTAAATAGAGAGCCTGGTCCGGAAAGAGAGCTATTACCAAAGATAACTTTTTGTCTGAAAGACATATCTATATGGCAATGCAAACATCTAATTCCCAAACATCTGCTTTTCCTATTGTCCGTGAATCACCTTCCTCCCCTTGATGCTCTAAGCCCTTATCCCATTTCTTAAATCAGGATGGCATATAAGCTTCAGCTGACTGACTTGTCCTCGGGTGTCATATATTTTATGGGACTCCCTTATAAATGTAATTAAATTTGTTTTTCTCCAGTTAATCTGTTTTATGTTAATTTAATTCATAGACAAACCGAAAGAATCTACAGTAGTAGAGGAAAACTTTTCTTCCCCTACACAGTGAATATGCTGATCCTCACAAAGAAGAGGTCATCAATGCACTTGGAATGGGGATATATTCCAGGTCATGTTTCTAATTGTGACCTAGGCTTAGACTTACCATTCATCCTCCTTTACTTTGGATTAAAGTTAAGAAACACTAATTGGCTGGTAGGGGTCTTCAAATCCAGATACATGCGGGGGTAATTAGAAACAAACAGAGAAGGGGGGGCGTGCCTGAGTGGCTCAGTTGGTTAACCATCAGACTCTTGATTTTGGCTCAGGTCATGATCTCACAGTTCATGGGATTGAACCCTGTGTCAGGCTCTGCAAACACAGCACAGAGCTTGCTTGAGATTCTCTCTCTCTCCCTGTCTCTCTCTCCCTCTGACCCTTCCCTCAAAATAAATAAATAAGCATCAAAAACATTTTTTTAATTAAAAAAATAGAAACAAACAGGGTGCATAGCAGATAGAAGTTAAGGAATAAAACATACATTTTAGCCTCTGAGTGTGTTTTCTTATGCTTTTACTGTTTTTCTCTTTAATTCAAATTAGGGTCTTATTCAGCATGCAAGGAGTAGCTTCCAAAAGAAAAGTTTAGATCTATAAAAGTCTTAGACTTTTCCTATAAATCAAATAAGCATAATCTGTTCAGGAAAATACTCCCTGGAAACTATGACAAAGTAGTACAATATTAGGGAGTTTGGCCAGTAGGGTGTCAAAAAGCCTGCAGGACAAATCAGGAAACATGACTCTAGTAGTTCTCTGGCCCTTTTTTTTCTTACAGGAATTAGGAATGCTCCCACTCTCTCTCCCCATCCCACTTCTCTTAAAAATAGCGCCTTCAAGGAGGTTTTGCCAGCCATTTTAGTTGTGATCTCCAAAGGAAATAGGGAGATTGAACAGGAAATGTGGGATGCCAACGTTCAGGTAATTTTCAACTTCAAGAGAGAGAAATAGGAAAGAAGATTTGCAGCAATTTTAACCGTATGCCTGTCATTGTCAGCAGGCTTAACTGTATCATATCTATAAGAATGTAGGAGGCATGTTAACTCTAGAACAGAGAACTAAATTTATAGAAGACAGATGAGTGCTAAAAAGTACTTGGCTATTTGGTTGTCAGGATAATTTTTCCTGATTGGAACATGACTGACACATGATACAAAAACACTGTTACTTCCTCTGAGCACATGTTTACCATCTCTCTTCTTGCGTCCAAACTTTATGAGAAAGAAAGAGTCAAGTTTTCTTTCTCATTGTATGAAAAGATGCAACAGAGGTAGAGTGAAAAAGGAGACAATTTAGGGGTAGAGGAGGCACTTATTGCCTTTTTGCAAGAAGTCAGCCACAGTGGGGAGCTGCTTCTGGCACTCAAGTAGTTAAGAGATTGGAGGTCAAAGCCACAAACACTGGAGTAATGGGGGAACCATGCATAGGCTTTTAAAAAATCAGAGAGCTTCTTTGAGAAGAGAACAGAAATTAAAGTAAGTTAATGTTGGTTAACACATGAAATTTGTTGTTAGTGATTTACAGAGCCCAGAAGATACTTAGCTTGGCAAGGCATTCCAAACTCAGACCTAGGGTTGGCAAATGTTAAAAAGAGCAGAGGAAAGACTGACCAGAGCAGAAGAATGGTCCAACCTCATGTCTGATACAATTATAGGTTGCAAATGGGAGGAGGAACCATGGAATCTGGTTGTAAATGACAGGGTTTACCAGGGACCTGATACTGGTTCTAAAATTGACTGTAAAATTTTTACAGAAAAAAATTTTTAAATAAAAAATTTACACGGGGTGCCTGGGTGGCTCAGTTGGTTAAGCATCCAACTTTGGCTCAGGTCATGATCTCGTGGTATGTGAGTTAGAGGCCTGTGTTGGGCTCTGTGCTGATAGTTCAGAGCCTGGAGCCTGTTTTGGATTCTGTGTCTCCCTCTCTCTCTGCCCCTCCCCTGCTCACACTCTTGGTCTCTCAAAAATAAATAAACATTGAAAAAAAATTTTTTAAGTTACAGAAGTAATGCATATAGGAAAATTAATAACTACTGATAAAATTTTTAAATAAAAACATCACTTTTCAAAAGTCAGAGCTAACATAGCTGGTATATAATATCCACTTAATAAGTATTAGCCATTTAAAAACATATATATATATATATTATGTATATATCTTTGAATACATATCTACTTATTGATCTATACTTTTAAAAACCTACATTTATTGTTAAACAATATATTAGGACTATACTTATATGTCAATAAATACCTTTTGTTTTATTTTCTTTGTTTTACCACTAATATCTGTATGCTTTATAATATAATAAGATATAATGTTGATTATCTTGGGTGTATCTGGAAATCAACAGACCTTATGTGTAAGTGCAATGAAATCCTCGCTAGTCGGGGAAGAGATTATAAAAACAGAACTGCAAAGGGAAAAGGTACGGCAGAGATCAAAATGGGCGCACATTGAATATATGCAAAGGTAGGAACTAAAGAAATGATCCATTTTGAGCCCAGAGAAGAGAGATGAGCCTCCCCCTTCCTTGCTACATGATTCCTCCTTCTTCTCTTTTCCCTCCTCCCCTGTCTGTCTCCCCAGATGTGTTCTTGCTGGCTAGGTCACTCCAGGATTTCCTGATTAAAATGAGGAAGCACAGCTGAGCACTCCAGTGAGTTCAGATTGAAATCTTGTCACCTTTTGACCTTTAGCCCCACCCTGTGTTACTGGTCTAAAAGCTGGCACCCCTGACTGTAAATGGAAGAAAAAAGAAAGAAGGCCAAGAAGCAAAGCAACATATGCCCGTGGCTGTTAGCTCTGCAAAGCCACACCTTGTTTCTCTCTTCCTGTTTAATATGAGAGGCAGAGTCTGGGACCATTATAGTTTAGGGTGGGAGCAGAACTGCAAGGTACAAGCACATATTAACCTACTCAAGGCAATTATATTTCGTTGAGAAAATAAAGTAAATCTTTGGGAATGTATTTATTCTACCACCCAACCATAATTCTGCCCACATCTTTCCCCATCTTTCCTCATGGTCCTGTTCTTACCAAAGGCTAGTCTCTCCCATTTGGCCCTGAGAGCCATTGCCTCTGCCAGCTAGCCATTGACCCTTGTTCTTCTCTTATCTTTTCTCCAGCAGCATCCATATCTTCCCTCAATATGCAAACATACTCTAGTAGTTATCAAAATAAAAAGCAAGCACAAATAAAACATGCAAAATCCTATGTTGAGCCCTTATCTACCTCCAGCTACTACCCCCACCTATTTTTATGTTCCTTTTTAAGTAAATCTCAAAAAAGTTGTGTTCATAAGTAGTCTCCACTTCCTGAACTTCATTTCATCCTTCCTCACACTCTAAGCTGGCCTGTCTCTCCACTAGTCACTAAAACAGCTTTAGTCAGTTACCAATGATCTTTATGCTGGTAAGACAATGGATATGTGGTGTCTTACATTTGCCAGACTTTCAGCATCATTCCCCTTGGGGAATGGTTCTATCCTTATTCCCTGATTTCAGTGACACCTTGCTCCCCTGGGTTTTCTTCTGCCATTCTTAGAGACGACACTTTTAGGCAAACAATTTCAAACAATGGAAAGGGTCCACAGTGCCCCTGCCCCCCCCCTCCCCCAGCTGAATACAGACAGGCCCAGCAGGCTTCCCACCTCAGAATATCCAGAGGCCCTAACTGACCAATGGGCTACTTAGAACCAGGCACAGTTACCAAGAAAAGGGAAGCTTCCATACTTCACCAAATCTCCTCGACTTCCCCCTTCCATCCACTGCCTCATTGCAGGCAGCCTCTCCTCTGCGGACTTGCCAGCAGCTCCCTTGCAGTGTATTCAACAAACTTCTATCTCCTTTGTTCTGTCTCAGGAGAATTCTTCCACCTCAAGTGCTATTGGCTTCCAGCTGGTTGTTGCCCCACATTTGAGGGCCCCCAATTGATCAGACATACACCCCATTTAGATCCCACAATTCTGGCTGCTCTTTTACCATTTCTTTACCAGCTCTCCCCCTCTGGCTTCTAGTAGTTAGATTTAGGGCTAGGTCCTGGGTTCTATTCTCTTTACTCTGCATTTTCTCCCCAGGATCCCATCCATGTCCGTGGCCTAATTTATCATCTATAGGCTGATAACTCCTACTGGAGACTGTAGTCTAACATCCAGATATTCCTTTCAGGACTACAGCACTCATTCTGCCAGCTGAACTGTTGGCTGTTGGCAGTTCACAACTGATTACTTCATTGAGTATTGTCTTCTGCTCAAGATTAGACCCTTTCCCCAGGAACAGTCTGCATCCAATGTTAGTTGAAGCAAAGGTACAAAGGCCTTTAGTTCAAGACAACTCTAGAGGGCCATACCAGTTCCAGAGTTCCCTGAAGAACTGGAGGAGGTCTCTGTTAGAACTACATCACAGTTTAACTTATGCCTCTGTCCAGTCATGTTTCCCCTACTCCCCTACAGATGTTTTCAAGAACATTCCTGTGGTAGACAGTGTGATGCACCACTCAAATGTCCCTTCAGGCATGGAGAACTAATTATGGTTGTTGGGAATGTAGCATATATATCATTAATATATACATACAACAACATTGTTTAGGTATACAACAGCATTGTATATAACATATACATACATGTATAACACACACACACACACACACACACACACACACACACAAACATACAGACAGATGCCAAAAGAGACCTTATA
This sequence comes from Panthera uncia, assembly GCF_023721935.1. Classification (NCBI taxonomy): domain Eukaryota; kingdom Metazoa; phylum Chordata; class Mammalia; order Carnivora; family Felidae; genus Panthera; species Panthera uncia. The sequence continues at coordinate 19,736,128 of NW_026057585.1, read as the reverse complement.
GTCTATTCTAAAATTTTAGCTATCCATGAATCAGGTACAATAATACAAAAGTCACTAGTTATAAAATATGTTGAATCCAAATTGTGGTTTTGGTAGATGGAATAACTTGAATTTACCTGCTTAGATGACTATTTTACTATTATTTGTAGAGAAAACACTTTAGATTTTGTATTCACCTAAGTTTCAAATACTCTCCCCCCTTTTTCCCTTTTGATAAGAATTACCTCCCTGAACTTTGCATTTCAAAGAGATGGCCTAGATAAAGCTCAGTGGAGAAGATCAGGTAGAATATTTACATCTCAAAAGCATAGGAACAGAATGCCAATTCTCTAAGGCCAGACTTGTTACAATATTTACAAGCCCTTTAAGATAAATAGGGGGAGGTTTGGGGATTGATAAAAAATGGAGCCACATTTCTGGTTTCACAGAGATTTGTAAAATAAGGAAAGTTGTTTTTAATCCCTCAAAGAATTGGGTTGTGGCCAGGTGACATCAAGGGACTGATCTTCCAACCTATCACATTCTTATCAATTTGCTTTTTTGTATCAGGGAGATTTCCAACTAAGATGGAAATAAAAAGATTTTTATGTTCTGGATTTAGAGCTTGTCTTTGGAATATTTTAGTAAATCCTCCACAAAGGACGTTTTCCTGGGATTCCATCTGCAGTCTCTGAGTGGAGTTTAAAGTGGAGAGTGTAGGTCTGATATCTACTAGAATTTGGCAAGGTTTCTAATCAATTTTTAATTTTAGGTTTAGTTTCCCTTGGCTGTTTAAGAAAATAATGTGGCAGTTTACCAGAGAATCCCTCAGAGTCCCATCAGCCCTGGGCGGGGCCCATGTGGGGGCTCTCCTTTATGGGTAGCTCTGGGGGTGTCTCTAAGTAGCCACTAACTTGGTGCGCTTTGGTTTATGGTCATGTGGTCTCTTCAGAGGGGAAAGAATTCAGATGGAGGATTACTACCAGAAGGAGTACTTGAGTCAAGAAAAATCGAGGGAGCAGTAAGAGTTGCATCCATCTCAGTGTTTCGTTTTAGGTCCCACATGTGTCTTTAATTTTTTCTTCCACGTTTTACAATGAGTTTTTCAGTGAAGGTGTTTTGGAGTCTTGAAGCCTTTAGAAAGCTTCTGCATGGCAATTAAATTAGGTATCCCATTCTGTTTGATTTGAGAGCCCTTGCTTTGAAGTGTACTGCTTAAATGGATAATCTTGTCTCATTGCAATATTCTCCATAATGGCCACCGTAATTCTGGGCTGGGATTTCCCTGAAGGCTGGTGGTGGTTTGGTAGGATCCTTAACCACAAATAGAGTTTAACTCACATTTCTGTCCACAAATCTCTAGCTGCAAATGGGGGTGCAACCCACATTTCTGTCCAGCCATATTCTGGGACCCCGAACCTGACAGTTAGCAAGCCAAGTTTAGGACACAAATTTAATACAAATTTTGCCACTTTTGTAGATATTCATAGCTTCCAGGATCACAGTTTTTATACATAAAGTAAGCAGATGTGCTGGAAGGTAGCATGCTCAACTCCTTGGAATTTAAGGATCCCATTTTTTTAGCTAAGCCTTTGGGTCCCCAGAAACCAAGCTAATTCTTAAAAGGGATGGGCCCTGAGGCTGGGGATTGTGTGGTGCTTTACAGTGTATCTCACTGCATGGAAATTTCTTGAGGTCGGTGGGTGACCTAGCGCCAGTCTAACCCGTTCTGTGACCAATTTATCCTAACACGGAGTCTTAGAGTTAGGTGGTGAGTGCTCTGATAGCCTCTACTGCTTGGCTCATGCCCACCAATTTTATGGCTTTTGGCTTCCAAGAGTCCCTTAGCAGTAGCCTTAAATTATACAAAGCAAGACAGATAAACATGCTCATAGTAACATGCCAGCAGTAACCACAGATATTACTGACTGGTCAATAGGAAGCCTTGTGTGCACGACCGGCAATTCCCAGCATCGAACTGAGGTCTGGGGAGAGGACTGAGCCAGCAGAAATCAACAGATGGGGACTATGGACTAGGATTCCAAACAAATGGGGAGCTGGGGACTGAACCAAGGACTAGGGACTCAAGTTCCAGATGGAACTGTGTGCCTGCTCAAGCTCACCTGACAAGCGCTGGACTGGAAAGCCAGTTAAATCAGGAGTGTGATGCAGAGAAAGTGGAGCTCAGAATCCAGAGGAGCTAACCCATGGCCCTCAGAAACAGTGAGAAAGAGAACTCAAAGGGTGTATGGGGACCATGCCTGTGTTTTTGTTGTCTCCCAAACTGTTGAAAGTCTCTTTCAGATCCCACGGCTGCCACCAAATCTGTTAAAAAGCAAGAGTTATCCTAGTAAATTAAAAAAAAATTTTTTTTTTTATTTATTTTTGAGAGAGAGAGAGAGACAAACAGAGCATGAGCAGGGAAGGGGCAGAGAGAGAAGGAGACACAGAATCTGAAGCAGGCTCCAGGCTCTGAGCTGTCAGCACAGAGACCGACACGGGGCTCAAACTCACAAACCACAAGATCATGACCTGAGCTGAAGTTGATCTCTCAACTGACTGAGCCACCAGGTGCCCCTATCCTAGTAAATTTTAAAGTTCTTATTGGCTTTATTCAATGATTGATGAATCGGGCAGCATCTCACCTAGCAAATAGAAAGGAGCTCTGAAGACTTGGGCAAAATGAAATATTTTCATAGGCAGAAGGGGACAGGACAAGGAAGTCATTAGCAAAGAGTGGATTGTTTGCGGCAAGGTCACCTTCCTTTAGGGGAGAGCAGAAGTCCATCAGGCAGATTACCTTAGTGCTGATGAGGAAATTCCAAATTAACTGGCCCAAGTCTACTTCTGGGAGAGGTTGAAAGTGTAATTAAGTTCGGTATTAAGTCTTGGTTTGGTGACGTGGGCTTAGCACAAGTGACTCCATTTGGGGCCTGTTGTCCCTTTTTTAACATTAGCAAGCAGCAAGTCAGGGATTTGCAGCCAGTTATTCTGTCTCTAGAATCTATGCTTCTAACTAGAACACTATGCTGCCTTTCTTTTTCTTAAAGTTTTTATTTTAATTACAGTTAGTTAATGATGAGGGAGCATAATGCAAGCTGAGACTCAGCAAACACATCCCTCCTCCCCTCCAGGTCCTTTGTGGGATATTCCTCTAGCACTTCTGGCTGCCCAAGAACAAAGGAAAGGGGGAAAACAAATGGTTAATTGATAGAGATCACAATCATGTAAGGTGGGAGTCTCCTTAAGTTTACAAATATCTTAGTAAATTACAAGAAAAAGGCAATCTTCTGGGAGCCCAGGTGGTTCAGTTGTTTAAGCCTCTAACTTGGCTCAGGTCATGATCTCGTTTGAGCCCCGCATTGGACCTAGTCTGAAGCCTGCTTTGGATTCTGTGTCTCCCTTTCTCTTTAGCCCTCCCCTGCTCTCTCTCTCTCTCTCTCTCTCTCTCAAAGATAAATAAACATGAAAATTTATTTGAAAAATTTCTTTATGACCTTCAGCTCATTGACAAATACTCAAGGCAAATACAGAGTATAACATTTCTCCAGGAACCCCCTATTGTCTTTTTTTTTTTTTTTAATATTTATTTATTTGGGGAGAGTGTAAGTGGGGGAGAGGCAGAGAGAGGAGGACGAAGCAGGCTTTGTGCTGATGGGCTGACAGCACAGAGCCCAATGTAGGGCTCCAACCCAGTGATGATAAGATCATCACCTGAGCCAAAGTCAGACCTCAGTCAACTGAGCCACCCAGGTGCCCCAAACCCCCTACTGTCTTAATGTCAGTGCCTTACTAGAGAGAAAACAACCTTAGCTTGATAATAGCAAGGCCCCTGGCATCTTAAGAGTCCCTTTTAGCATATGAAAGTCCTTCTGGAGGCCTCCGTATACCTTTACCTCCCCCAACTCCATAGTATATAACCAGTCATTCTTTACAACCCCAGTACAGCTCTACCTTCCCTGAGTCCTGTCCCTGTGCTTTAATGAAATTACCTTTTTTGCACCAAAGATGTCTCAAAAATTCTTTCTTGGCTGTCAGTTCCAAATCCCTATCATTCCAAAACCACATCACCCTGTGCTTATAACAAGTGCATGCCTTAATCCCCATCATTTATTTGATCCATCCCTCTACCCCCCTCTCCTCTGGTAACCATCACTTTGTTCTCTATAATTAAGAGTCTGTTTCTTGCTTTGTCTCTCTCTCTCTTATTTTTTTCCTTTTGCTTGTTTTTTTTTTTTGTTGTTGTTTGTTTCTTAAATTTTGCATATGAGTGAAATCATATGGATTTGTCTTTTTCTGACTCACTTATTTCACTTATCAGAATACTTTAACTCTATCCATGTTGTTGCAAATGGCAAGGTTTCATTCTTTTTTATGGTTGAATAA
>NW_026057585.1:19607087-19731363 GCF_023721935.1 Panthera uncia | reverse complement strand
ATCTTCCATATCTTGGTTGTTGTAAATAATGCTGCTGTAAACATATGGGTGCATGTATCCCTTTGAATTAGTGTTCTTGTGTTTTTTGGGGTAAATACCCAGTAGTGCAATTGCTGGATCATAATAAGGTAGTTCCATTTATAACTTTTTGAGAAACCTCCACGTTGTTTTCCACAATGGCTGCACCAGTTTGCATTCCCACCAACAGTATATGAGTAGTCATTTTTCTCCACACCCTCACCAACCCCTGTTGTTTCTTGTGTTTTTGATTTTAGCTATTCTGACAGGTGTAAGGTGATATCTCATTGTACTTTTGATTTGCATTTCCCTGATGATAAATGAGGATGAGCATCTTTTCATATGCCTGTTGGCCATATGTGCACCTTCTTTGGAGAAATGTCTGTTCATGCCTTCTGCCCATTTTTTAATCGGATTATTCATTTTTGAGTTTTGTAAGTTTTTTTATATATTTTAAATACTCTTTTATCAGATATGTCATTTGCAATTATCTCCTCCCATTCCATAGGTTGTCATTTAGTTTTGTTGATTGTTTCCTCCTCCTCCTTTGTTATTTTGATGTAGTCCCAATGTTTATTTTTGCTTTTGTTTCTCTTGCCTCAGAAGACATATCGAGAAAGAAGTTACTATAGCCCATGTCAAAGAAGTTATTGCCTGTGCTCTCTTCTACATTTTTTTTTGGTTTCAGGTCTCACATTTAGGTCCTTAATCCATTTTGAATTTATTTTAGGTCTTTAATCCATTTTGAATTTATTTTTGTGTATGGTGTAATAAAGTGGTTCAGTTTCATTCTTTTGCATGTTGTTGTCCAGTTTCCCCAGCACCATTTGTTGAAGAGACTGTCTTTTTCTCATTGGATATTCTTTCCTGCTTTGTCTAAGATTGATTAATAATACAATTGTGGGTTTTCTCTTCTGTTTTCTTGATCTGTGTATCTATTTTTTCGTCTGCCCTCTACTGTTTTGATTACCACAGCCTTGTAATACAACTTGCAGTCCGGAATTATGATACCTCTGGCTTTGATCTTCTTTTTCAAGATTGCTTTATTTACTCAGGGTCTTTTGTGGTTCTATACAAATTTTAGGATGACTTGTTCTAGTTCTGTGGAAAATGCTTTGGTATTTTGATGGGGATGGCATTAAGTGTGTAGATTGCTTTGGGGAGTATGGACATTTAACAGTATTTGTTCCTCCAATCCATGTATGCTGTCTCTCTTTTTAATAAAAAGTGAAAAAGCCACCACTCTACTGCTTAACAAACTACAATGGCATGGGTTGCACACAGAAGACAATTTTAACTCGTTTTACAGCATTTACAGGCCCTCATGATCCACTCCCTGCCACACTCTCTATAGACAAAAGCCACATTGACCCCCTGCCTCTTCTTTGATAGGCCTGTTCTGGGTCTTGTTGTTCCCTCACCTCTTCTTCAGGTCACTTCATGGCTGGCTGTGTCACATCCTTCAGATCTCAGTAATGTCCCTTCATCAAGGGGCCTTCTCTGCCCATACAATTAACTAGTTCTCTTCCATCTTCCTCTACCATAACATTCCATTCACCTTGTTCAAGCATTCAATGCAACCTGTACTTATTTTCATTATTTGCGTGTTCTTTATCCAGCTCCTCTGAAGAGTATAACCTGCTTGGGGGCAGGGACATTTTTAATCTTGGCCTTTGTTGTATCTGCACTTATCACAGTACTTGGCTGGCAGTGAGTACTAGGTAGCATTTGTTGAACACACACAAAATGAATGAAAAGCAGTACTGAAAGGTGAGCAAGAGCTTGGCTCTAGAATCAGACAGACCAGGGTTTGACTTAAGCTTCTGATCTTGGGAGATTTGTGAAGCCTCTGGAAACATGTTTTTCGTCTTCTGTAAAAGGTAGATAATAGTAGTAGCTACTTCATAGCATTGTTGTGAGGATTAAACGGAGATAAGCTATCTACTAGGCATATTGTAAACACGCAACACATCACAGCTGTTATTATCACCACTGTTGTCATCATTCCCAGGCTGCATCACAGCTCACTGTGCAGCCTGCGGGTTGACAGCCCTTGGGTCGCATCCTATTCCTGTCCCAACCTGCTCAGGTTGGCAGTGCCAGCTGGGGGAAGACTTGTTGGTGAGCCTGTGGATGGGACAGGCACATGATTGTCATGCCTGTGAGCGTGCTAAAGCCAGGAGCACTTCTCACAGAGCCTCCTTCCCCTTCTCCATTGCCTTTCTCAGCCTTTCTCCCTTCCCACTGTTTGTATTGCTCTTACCCCTGGCTGAATTAAGCCAGTCCTTTGCTTAGCTCCCTTTGTGCCACTAGAAAGCATTTTTGGGAGTGTAAAATATTCTGTTTCTTCTGTTAACGATGTATGCTTGGCAGACACAGGTATCTGATGTTACAGTAAGATAGGTTAACCAGGCTTCTGAGGAAACAGTGGCTTGTATAGCCCAGAACTGGTAACCTCTGTTTTCTCTTCTTCCTGGGTCACAGGAAACACTGACTACTCCACCCTTCCCAGTGGTTACAGGCAGAAAACACTGATGTGGATTAACATGTAGGGTATATGCAGAAGACAGATGGAAAAGAAAATGCAGATAGGGAATGATCTATTTTCATTGGTGGAAAAGCATTGGGAATTGGAAAATGGGAAAGGGAGGGTAGGAAGCCTTGATTGTCTTATGTTTAATAAGGAGAGAGGGCAGAGGTGTTTGCTTTTCTAGGGATCAGCTGGAGAAGACTTCCTGGAAAAGTACCGAATTATCCAGGCTCACATCTGCCAATTCTTAAAGACTCCTGCCTGCAGCCTTTCTGAGCTAACTTGTAGTTTTCTGAGCATTTTGTCTAAACTGTGTGATGCTGTCCTCTCTTCCAGGGATGGCTTTTTATTCCTTGCTCCCTTAATGGCCTCCAGAACTCCTGCCCCTTGTAACTGTTCCACTGCAGATTTCAGTACCCAGCACTGTGCCTGAGACAGTATAGGCATCTCATAAATGTTTGTTGAATGAATGGTGACTATTCAGAAGCTTTTTGATGCATATAAAGATTGTAAAGTGGCGAAAAAGGTCAATGTTCAGTGCATACAACGGATTCCCTACAATGTGGCTGAGTCTTGGGAAATAATTATCCCCGAAGGTGATATACGTTAATGAAGGAAAAATGTCGAAAGGCTAGATGTGGTCTTGGAGGACAGTTGCACCCCGGATGACAGAGGGGAGCTTGAACTGGCAGAGGCTTGGGTGGGTGGTGACTGGAAGTGGTGCCTGCACAAGAGTCTGGCAGAGGGTACGTTCCTGGGGCTGACCCTGGGCCCTCTCCCAACTAGCTGTCTGCCACGGAGGGTGTCTGTGACAGCTCGGAAGATGGGACACCTTGTTCTAACTGGTCCCCCTGGAGAAGCTGAGTTTTTGTGATTTGCACAAAGTCCCAAGCTAGTCCCTGGAGGAGCCTGTAAAGAAACCCTTGCCCCTCCGAGGGTCACCACCTGAAACCCCCCCTGGATAACAACGCTTATCTCTCTCTCTCTCTTTTTTCGTTGTTGAGGGACAGAAGCCTACTTGGCAGGTGAAGAGAAAGGGAAAGATTTTCCATGTTGAGTTAGAATTGATACCTTTGACAAATCCTCTTAACTCTCATCCTTCCTTGATGGTTAAATGAAGTGTCATGTGGGCTCTCTCTTCGAAAAGAGCACAGATTGTCATCTTTCCTGAGATGGTTTCAGTGAGGCTAGGCTTGACTTTTTTAATTTTTTGTTAAAGTTTTATTTATTTAAATAACCTCTACAGCCAACATGGGGCTTAAACTCATGACCCTGAGATCAAGAGTCCCAAGCTCCTTCAACTCAACCAGCCAAGTGCCCCAGAGGTTAGGCTTGACTTTAAAGAGATATACTTCATGTCTCTTACAACCATCCATTATGATGTGATTCTAGGATTTAAAATTTACATATACTGAATATTCATATATGCAATCAGCTTTGATTATGCTGGGGCAGAGTGTGTATATTGATTGGGTTAGTGGCCCATTCACAATCACTTTTGATTTCAAGTTCTTGTTAAGATAATCACAGACTCTGCTTAATTAATTCCTTTGTTGAAATTATTACTGTCGGTGTTTATTCCTACATGGGAGTTAATGCAAGGATGCTTTTCTCATGCAAAGCAGTGCTTTCCCCCATCCTTTCTCTGATTGCCATTTCAGGAAGAAAGAAGGCATATAAGCCTGTATGTCTTAGTCTAACAGGGATGCTGTTTGTGAGAGGCACACGATGCAGTGGAAAGCAGACAGATGAAGTGTCGTTCGTTTAACAAATATTTATTGAGTGCAACTAATCCAGTACTGAGCTATGTGTGCTGAATTCAAATCCTAGCTCTGTCACTTACTAGCTCTAGGACCTAGGGTGACAAACTATCTCAGTTTCCCCAGGACTGTCAGGAAAACTGGAATAGTTACTTGCTACGTCACTTGCCTTTATCTGTAAAATCAGGAAATTGATTCTTTTTTATATCATGAGTTTAGTGTGAGGCTCAAATGAGATAATGTGAAAGAACATTGTAAGTTGCAAACTGCCATATGAATATAAAGTACCATTTGCTTTTTTAACCCGAGGTATGTGTAGTGAAGGGCTTGGATCTAGAACTGGAGTTTTACTCTGGGGCTCAGGCAGGTACTGAGGGGTGGGGGAACCCCTGACTCATCAGCTACTGGGATACATTTCCATCTGACCACAAAGTTTGGTGCCCAAGGGTGATGGCAATATTACATCAGAGTCCTGCAGGTAAATTGTAGAGCGGTCAAAAGAAAGAGGTAATGGGCTTCTGTGTGTTCTCAAGGGCATCTATCTGCAGGTAGGTGTCAGGGCAACCGCTATAGGGCTATGAGTCTGGGAATCTCCGTGGGAGGGGATTAGTAAGAGCAGCCCAGGTGGTCCAATAGAGGGACCTGGGGTGCTGGGTAGGTACCTACAACATGAACGGGGTTGAAATAGGGCCAAAATGGCACCAAAGCAATGCCCTGTTATCAGACAAGACTAAAGGTTGGAGATGGACACTTAGTCAGGATGACTCAAAGGCTGGGCCACAGAACGTCAGAATGGAGCTGGAAGTAGGAAGAAATTCTGGGGAAGGAATGGAGGTAGAAAAGAGGACTTTACAGCTCTGCTGGGGCAGATCTCTGCATGGATTTACTTTTTTTTTTTTTTTTTACAGAGTTTGGTAATCCAGAGAGGCTAACACTCCCAACACTTTCTTAATTCACACTACTCTTTTTTTTTTTTTTTTTTTTTTTTTTTTTTTAAACTCTTCTTCTTTTTTTTTTTTTTTTTTTTTTTTTTTGTAAACAGTCTCCTCATTACCTTTCTGCTTAATTTTTCTGGTGTTTAATACATTTTCATAAGTGCTTATCATGTGACAGATCTTCGGGATGTTCACAAACACCTGTCACATGCTGTATCATGGTAGCGTGTTCTTGTGAGGCAGGTATCATTTCCTCCGTTCTACAGACAGGGAAATGAGGCTCAGAGAGATCAGCTAACTAGCGTCAGTATATACTCATAGAGTTAGGATTTGAACTCCATTCTCCTTTACTCAAAAGCCTGTAGTAATTCCATTCTTGGATCCAGCTTCTGGATTTGAGCCCTCAAAGACTTAGTTCATGCATCACTCTTTCAGCGTCTTAGCTCTTCAGCACCTTGGGTTACTGGTTTTTCTTACAAGCATATATTGTCTTCTTCCTTTTCCTAGCCCACCATGACTGAACTTTTTCTCTTGGATCCAAATCATCATCAGATCAGAATGGACTTTTAATTAGTGCCACTCATGGTACTGGTCTGTAAACTGCTGGTTTCAGGTCCACAAAGATAAGGCACTTGAGCCAGAATGGAAAACGTAAAACAACTACCTCACCAAACACACTTGTTTCCCTTTAAAGCAAGGCTTTCTTGATGAAGGAAGAACTGCCTTGGGTTTACTTTCTAGCAAAAGTTCTTATCTCATAGTGGATCGCTAAAAACAGGTGGAAGACTGACTCTCATCCAGACAGTGGCACTGGTCCAAGTACAGCACTTTGAAGAACATCACCTAGTTACCATCACGTCTCCTCCCTCACGGCTGTCAACTCTGGATTATTGCAACAGTCTCTTGGATGGTCTCCCTGCTTGTAGCTGTTTTCTCCCATGCATTCTCCAGAGAAATCTTATTTATTTATTTGTTTGTTTACTTTTGAGAGAGAGTACAAGCAGGGGAGGGGCAGAGAGAGAGGGAAAGAAAGAATCCCAAGCAAGCTCTGCACGGTCAGCACAGAACCCGATGTGGGGCTCCAGCCCAGGAACTGTTGAGATCATGACCCAAGCCGGAATCAGATGCTTAACCGACTGAATCACCCAGCCACTCCAGAGAAATCTTTCTAACTTGTAAATCTGTTTGCGACGTTACCCTCCATAAAACCCTTCAATGATTCCCACTGTCTCTTGATAAAGCCCAAGCTTCACGTGGGACCCGAGGCTCTTTGTGACCTTGCTCCGTGTGCCCTCGCCAGCTTTCCTGCCTGCTGCTTAGGTCCCAGTTTGATAGAATTATGTGTAGTTCTCCAAATAGGCCGCGTGCTCACTTCACGATTTTGTACATGCTATTCTGTCAGCCCCTGTTGATCTCCTTTCCCTCATTAGCCTGTCACACGTGCACACACCATCTCTGCGTGGTCAAAGCCACAACAGCCACATGGAACTTCACAGAGGATATGGGAATAGAGAGATTTTGTTTCAATTTTAGGATTTGACCAGGAGGAGAGGAACAGGGAAGGCTAGACTGGGAGTATGCAGGATGACTTAGGGAGATATTCTAGAAGGCTGCTGCTGAACAGGAAGTGATAATGACCTGCCAGTGGAGCAAGGAAATGCTACAGTAAGATTTCCAACAAAACTTGGTGGGTACTCACTGGCAGTAAGTCACAGGTAGAGGGATTAATTTTTCCAAAAAAGGGAATGCAGTATAGTAAACAAAGACAGTTCCTACAGAGAAGTTCCCTTGGGATGTTCTGGAAGTGGCCAAGCAGCTCGTAAGAAAGACTTCTCTCCTTTGGCTGTCAAAGCACCCATGACTCTGAATAGCTTCCAAGCATGATGTTTAGGCAAGGAATGGCTGCTGTTATCTTGGCAGAATGGTGGCGAGCTTGGCAAGCTAGTGGCGGAAGCAGTTAAACTTTATCCATTCTGTCCTCCCACACACTCAGCGTGGAGGCTGTGGACGGCGAGGATTTCAGAGGCTGAAGAAATATCCAGCAGCCCAGGGGGAGAGTCTCTGGGTCTTTTCCCTTATCCAGGACAGGCAAGGCAGACCGAGGGTCACAGCTCCTGCCTGGCCTCTGGTAGCCCCTGATAAGCAAAACCTTCAGTGGGAAGAGATCATTCTCCCTTTTGTCACTTACGCAGATAGAGTAAAGTGTGTGCCCTTTTCCCACTTCTGGGAGGCTAAGATTTATTAAAATCTGCAAATTGCCTCCTTCAAGAAAACATTATATAAAAGGATTAGCTTCCTGGCAGGTGTTTAGTCTGATGCGGGTTCTCAAAAGACATGAATGGGAATTTGTCCATTTTGTGTTATCCAAATGCTCTACAAAGATTAACTCATTCATCCTCATTGCCTGCTTGTGAGGGTTGTTATCCCTTTTTTTCAGCTGTGGAATTGAGACAAAGTGCTGCGCTGAGCGGCCTAGCCCGAGGCTACGCAGCTGGTGGATGGAGCCACCAGGCTCTGTGCTGGCAGGCCTCACAGGCAGGCTTCCTCTCTGAGGTAAGGGCAAGCCTTGGGCCTCTGTCGAGGTAGCTCGCACAGCCTGCAGTGAGCTGCTAGAAGCCCGGAGCCTCAGGAAGACAAAAAGCCGAAACACACTAATGGCGGGTGCCAATCAATGAGAATGTGTGATAAGGCAGACAGCAGCTGGGTTGAAGTTTGCCTTCCAGAGTTCTGTGATAACCATGAAGGGACGGTCAGATTAATAGTGCTAGTGACATTGTTAAGCAGTCTGTAGGTGAGGTGTGTGCATGCTACAGCTCTGTGATGACTTCTACACCATTGCTTTACATTTGTACAGTGCTTTCCGGTTCTTTTTTTTTTTTTTTATTTTTAAAAAATGTTTATTTTTGAGACAGAGAGAGTGAGTGCATGAGCAAAGGAGGGGCAAAGAGAGAGAGGGAGACAGAGAATCCAAAGCAGGCTCTATGCTGTCAGCACAGAGCCCGAAGTGGGGCTCAAACTCAAGAACTGTGAGATCATGACCTGAGCCGAAACCATGAGTCAAACGCTTAACCAATTGAGCCACCCAGGTGCTCCAGTGCTTTCCAATTCTGAAAGCACCCTCACACGTACAATTATTTCCTCACAATTGTTCTTTGAAATAAGTAAATATTACAGGTTCAATTGTGTTCCCCACAAAATTTATACAGTGAAGCTCTAATTCCCGTACCTCAGAATGTGACTGTATGTGGAGGCAGGGCCTTTAAAGAGGGTCGTGATCCAATCCAACCAGTGTTCTTATAAGAGGAGGACATGTGGACACAGGAGGAGACAGCAGGGGGAAGCACATAGAGGGAAGGACGCAGGGAGAAGGTGGCTGTCTGCAAGCCAAGGAGAGAGGCCTGGGAAGAAACCAGATCCACTCACTCCTTGATCTTAAACCTCCAGCCTCCAGAAGTGTGGAAAAGGTAAGTCACCCAGTCTGTGGTATTTTGTTATGGCAGCTGTAGCAAACTAATACAGTAGACTATTTTGGAATATCATAAACATTTTAGAAGTACTCATTCCCAATCAGAAAATGGCCATATTCATCAGAGGACTTTCACACTGTCTCAATAATAACATTAGAAATGGATCACACCGAGCTTTCACTGTGTGCCAGGCATTGTTGTAAATGTCTTACTTCATTGCATCCACCATTATTTACTCGGGGGGGGGGGGGGGGGGGGGGGGGAGGAGGAACAGTTTTTCCTTCCAGTAAAATTCTGCTTAATAAATGCAGAAGGAATGAGAGAAATAGAAGATTGCCATTGGGCAAACACCGCAATAATAATTGTTGCAGATGAGACCCAGTGATGGACACTCCAATTAGTGGGTGAGAGTATGATGAGAAACGGGGTGCTTGCATAGCCTCAGAGAATCTCCCCACAAGAAATTTATTAATTACAAAGGGAATAATAGTAACTTTACGGTGGAGAAGCCCCCCGGATACCACCTAATCCAAGTTACCAAGGTTAACCTCACCAATAGTCAGACATGTAGACATCATGTACCCCCAGCTATGATGCACTAAGAGGGCAGAGCATCTCATCTGGGTATCCTTGCCAAAAATGCATAACCTCCATCAACACATGAGAAAACATGAGGGACATTTTGTAAACAACTGGCCTGCCTTTCCAGAAGTATCACAGACTGGAGGAGATGAAGAAGACATGGCACTTAAATGCAGTATAAGATCCTGGGCCAGAAAAGAGAAATTGGTGGCAAAACAGACAGAATTCAAATAAGGTCTGTAGGTGTAGTTAATAGTATCACACTGATGTCAATTCCTGGCTTTGATCTTTGGACTATGTTTATGTAAGATGTTAACATCAGAAGAAGCCGAGTGAAGGGTGTGTAGAAATACTCTACAAAGTTTTCAGCTTTTCTGTAATTTGAAAGTTATTTCAAACTAAAATTAAAAAAAAAAAATCTTCTCAAATAGGTGCTATGATTATCCTATTATTAGTAGGTGAAATAACTTGCTCAGTCACCCAGCTTGTTAAGGGTGAGGTGATGATATGTATCCAGGCTGTCTCATTCCAGAGCTTATCTTAAATCCTGAAATATATCCTCTTAGCACCTCAGGGAGACAATGGAGTCTTATCTTAGTTTTAATTTTTCATATACTTGTATCAAAAATTATATATTTTTAGTGATATTCTATAGAATACTTTTTTCTTTTTTTTAAGGACTTATAATCCTTTTTTTTAAATGTTTATTTTTGAGAGACAGCAAGCGGGGGAGGGGCAGAGAGGAAGGGAGATACAGAATTTAAAGCAGGCTCCAGGCTCTGAGTTGTCAGCACAGAGCTGGACATGGGGCTTGAACTCATGGACTGTGAGATCATGACTTGAGCCGAAGTCAGATGCTCAACTGACTGAGCCACCCAGGCACCCCTACAATACTTTTTTCTAAACCATTCTGCCTCCCGTTCCTCCCCATTAAGGAGACATTGGCATAATTTTTAAGTTGGAAGAAATCAAAAGCTGGGGAGGGCACTGTACAAAATACCATTACATACATGAAGAAGAGGCCGACCCCTCAGAGAACTTACAAATAGCTGAGGCCAATGAAAGATAGACAAATCTATGGAGCGGAAAACAAGCACCAACCAAGTAGTATAGGCCCTGTGAGGCATTGGAGGACAGAAGGGAGGGAAAATGCACTTAAGCCTGATATGACTGAAAAAGGAGGAGGTGACATTTAATCTGGACCTTCAAGAATGAGAAGGTTTGGGGGTGCCTGGCTAGCTCAGCCAGTTAAGCGCTTAAGTGTCAGGCTTTGGCTCAGGTCATGATCTCACGGTTTGTGAGTTCAAGCCTGCATGGGGCTCTGTGCTGACAGCTCAGAGCCTGGAGCCCGACTGGGAATCTGTATCACCTGCTCTCTGTCCCTCTCCCACTCACACTCTATCTCTCCCATCAAAAATAAGTAAACATTAACAATTTTTTTTTTTTTAAAGGACACATCTCAGAAAAGAACATTACAGATAGAAGGGTGATATAAGAAAAGATAGGTGGAGGCGAGAGAGCTCAAGATTGTTGAGTAGACCAGTTAGATTGCAATTGTGGAGTTACTGCATATTTAAGAAAGACATTTTAGCAGAGATCTCAATCTCAAATGCCTTCAGGGGCCATGCAGAAATATGGAGGAAACTTAAATATCTTTAATAAGATATTAAAGAGTGGTGCACCATCTGGAAAACTGGAGAGAGCCTGTTCCACCTAAAGTCATTGTGGATGAAGACAAAACAACAAAACCAAACAAACACTGACCTAGGCAAACACATTGCTGCTGACCAGATTCTGCCCAAGGGCTGCTGGTTTCAGCCTACTCTTTGACACCAGCGAAAGCATTCTTGGCTGTTACAATAGAGAGCATAGCTTATCAAGACAATGACGAATGTTTGGAATTTACACTAATAATTCTCTCTGGGTCTCAAGACTGTGTAACCAGGTGGGGCAGTTGTGTGATAATTGTTTCACGAAGAGCTCTGTAGACCTACTGCTTTATTGTTGTTGGGACACTACTGCCACCTAGTGGTCATTGGGGCTGCGCCAGCATCGACAAAAACCTTACAGAGTTGCTTTCTATATATGGTGCTTTTATCTTCAAAATGTTTGTCTTGTGACTCATGCTACAAAATACCCAAATAAACTACATAATCCTTTATATTGTGTGGTTGCTAATAAGGTGATTTTTCACAGATGGTAAGGGTTATTTTTATATTTTCAATACTGTGACAGTGAGGGCTGTGCTTATTTATTTGGTGTCTGGTCAATAATCTTTCTGTGCCCCTGGTGTGTGCTTGTATTAATTGTATCTTTTTGGCATGGTTGTAGGAATTCAGCAAGTATCTGGGATGCTACATAGAAGGGATTAAATGTCTAAGGATGCATAAAAAAAAAACACTGAAGGAAGAATCAGGAGATTTAGGTTAATTTTACAGCTGTGTGACTTTGAGCAAGTTACTTGGCCTCTCTAGGCAACAATTCTGGCTGTTAAGGAATGTGGGGTTGACGGGTGCCTGGCTGGCTCAGTTGGAAGAGCGTGCAACTCTTGATCTTGGAGTCATGAATTTGAGCCTCATGTTGGGTGCAGAGATTACTTAAATAAGTAAATAAACTTTAAAAAGTAAATAACCTTAAAAAAAAAAAAAAGAAAAAATGTAAGGTTGAAAAAGTTTAGCAGGTCTCCAGCCAGATCCCATGGTGGCATCCTCTGAGGAACTTCATGGGATTAGAAATTCTAATGGTTCTTTGTCCAGGGGTGGAGGTGTAGGCTAAGGGGGGGGGGGGGCAAGGTGAAGCCCAGACTGCTCCAATCAGAATAGTTCTACTACAAAAAATTAATTGCAAAAAAAATTTAATATTGGATAGGTGATGCATGCCCATGATTCAAAATTCAAGAGGTACAAAACAGTATGTGGTGACTAGTCTTTTTACTAACCTGTCTCCAGTTCTCTACCTTAAAGGAAACCAATGTCACAGTCTCTGGTCTGTTGTCCAGAGATAGCCTACCCCCTCCTCCCACCATTGTCCCATCTCCTTTCTTTTATTAACACAAGTAGCAACATAGCATACACACTGTTCCACAGTGCCTTTTTTTTTCTTTTTATTTGAGAGAGAGAGAGAGAGAGAGAGAGAAAGAGGAGAAAGCACAAGCAGGGGAGAGGGACAGAGAGAGAGACAGAGAGGGAATCTTAAACAGGTTCCATGCTCAGTAAGAAGGTGGATGCAGGGCTCAACCCCACGACCCTGGGATCATGATCTGAGCTGAAATCAAGAGTCAGATGCTCAACCGACTGAACCACCCAGGTGCCTCCCTAGTGCCTCTTTTAAAATCTGTTTTATGTTGGAATTTCATTGAAATTTCACTTAGATTTCATTATACTGAGATTATCTACCTAGGAAATATTTGACGAGCTCATCTATAAATCTTCCTTTTCACTAGGGCATTTCATGACTCTTAAACCTACATTTTGATTTGATCAGAAAAGAAATGATTCATGGACTTGGGGCTCTGTGGAGACAAGCACCCTTTGAACCTGCTCACGGTGTCAGGCTTCTGGGAGACAGGAAGAAAACAATCTCTTGGAGAACCCCTTGGTTAGTGCTTTCAGCTTTAGGCCATTTGGCTGCTGTAAACCATAATGGTGATCTACAGTTAGCAAAGTGTAGGGGGAACACAGTGAAGAAACTGCTCAGGTACTGGGAATATCAACAGTAAACGGGATTTGAAGAACTGGGAAGGACAGAGCAAGAGAGTGAGGACTGGTCAGTGTAGAAATCTCTTTAGGTTTTAAGTTAACTGGAGATAGACGCCTTATTTCAACGATCCCCTATTAGATTTTTGTTTCCTATTTCAACTGGATCAGATTTTTCTCAGACCAGTGGCTCTGAGCCCTACCTGCTGTTAGAATCATTTGGGAGGTTTCAGAAACTTCCACGGTCAGGGCCCCACCAGCAGGGATCCTGATATAATTTGCCTGGGCATGGGACCCAGTGCCTGGAGTTTTGGGAAAGCTTCCCAGATGATTCTAGAGGCAGCCAGGTGACAGGAGAGCTGTAGATGATCAGTGAGTGGCCAGTGATGAAGTGCCTTCCTCCTCCAACAGGTGGTTGTTCTGGGCAAATGGCCTGATTCCTTCTTAAAATCCTTTAAGCTAGCCTTCCCTTCTTCCACTCTTTCTATTGCATTGTCACTGACTTGTTGCCTCTTTTGACATTCATCAGTCTCCTGAGCATATAAAACCCCTTCAGGTAGTTCAAACTAGAAATGATCAAATCCTACCTTTTCCAGTTCTGCTTGCCTTCAACTGCTGAAAACTTTACTTGAGCTCTCTGGCCCATCAAATTCTAGGTCAGTGGTTCTTGGACCAGAACATCAGCACTAAATAGGAAAATCCTTAGAAAATCAAATTCTGCAGCCCACCCTATATCTACTGAATCCGAAATTCTGGGGTTGGGGCCAAGCAATTTGTGTTTTGATAAACCCTCTAGATTATTCTGGTGTATCCCAAGTTTGAGAGCCACTGTCCTGAGGCCACTTCTGCCCAGGACAGGGCATTGTTTTGGTAGCCTTAGACCATGAGCTGTGGCATTCAGAATGCATTGTGCAGCAAGGGGTGCTCTATCCTGAGCCCTTGGCGTGCCTCTTGGGTGCCCACAGGCTGAGCCAGCTGCGGTCTCCCTCCAATACCCTCATCACTTCCATCTCCTCTTGGTGCTGGAGAATAGACTCAGCTTCTCAATTTCTCTGCTTTGTACCTCAGCACTTTACCATGCTGGGCTTTTCCCAAACTCAGTCCATGCACCACCCCTGCCACCTCATCCCCTGGGACTCCTGACCCTGGGAGAGACCTCTGTAAATGCCCTGAGGCAGAAACAGATTATTTTAAGGGGGCTTCCTGGCAGAGTTTATCTTTATACCCCGAAACCTCAGATGAGGCCACCCAGCAGGAACAAGTCTCCTCTGCCGTTGTGGGTCTGCCGATGACTCATTTTGTGCTCTGAAGCCTGCTTTCTTACCTAATTGGTGTTTACTTTTTCTCTGCCGAAACACAATCATATCAGATGTGATTAGTCAAGTGAGGGGGACTGATTTGTGTTTCAGTGACCCTGGAACTTGGGTATCCCAGGGAGTGCCATCCTTCAACATACTCATGTCAGGAAGGTACCCATTTATTCCAACGAGGCCGTCATTGTGCAGAACATGACTGGGCGTGCTCTTCTGGGTCCCTGCTGCAACCCCATGTCTGATATTTGTGGCCCCCCATCGTCGGGTTTCATCTTCTACCGCCGTCTCCCAAGTGCCCGTTGCTGCAACCACAGAACTGTTTGCTGTTGCTTGAACTCACCCTGCACTTTCACATGGCTGTGACTTTGTTATTCTTACTCAGTTTGGAATGTTCCTTTCGTTCCTTTCTTTGCTTATTGATGCCATTCATCCCCTAACTGCCGGCAAAACCGCTCCTTTTCCTATGAAGCCCTTCCCTGCTCTTCAAACCAGGATGGCTTGCTCTCTTCTCACACATCATGGTATTTCACTTTTGTGGGTATTAAACATGATTCGCTTGAGTACATACTGCCTTAAAATGTAAGCTTACTGGTGTCAGGGACCACGGGAAGAATCCAATCCCCCCTGTGGCAGCTGACGAAGTAAGAAATCAACAGCTCTCTGTAAAGAGTCTCCAAAAGGAAAGGCAGGAGAAAAAGCAATCTATTTACTGTCATAAATATGGCATTGTACCCAGTCTAATCACATACCTTAGTCACTAGAGCTGTGACTAAAGTCACAAAGCACTTTTAACCATTTCACGCAATCATCCACCTCAAAGGATAAAGATTGGACAAAACTTAGGGATAATAAAGGATGTATGCCTGAGCACCTGTATCTAGTATGAAGGACATACTACAAATTTGAAGCAGTAGTGATACTACTTAGAAACTGCACTGAAGGGGAAAGCATTCCTGTCGTTTGTTACAAGCACTTCCTTTTGCAGGAAGCATGCCGCCTGTGATTGTAATGCGCTGGGTCTTTGCAAGGGCTTTGAGTTCCCGAGGGAGGGAGAAATGTTACAAAGTTTAGCACCATCCCAGAAAAGAAGTACAGATGACCCCAGGTTTCCCTACATTAGTGAGTTTCTGTGGTTTCAATTTTTTGTTTTTACCACCCAAAGGAGAAATCGGATGAGCCCAGTCACTGAAGTAGCTCTGGGAAATGCAATACAGTAGCCAATTTATGCCTCAGTGGGAATGGAGCACATACCCAATACCACACTTGGGATTCTTCCCTGCAGTATTTGGTCTCTTCCTTTTTTTTGGGTCATCTTTCACTAATGCTTCGGGAGTGCATTTGCATTCCCCTCTGTCTCTTCCCAGAATCTAAACTGGTCTTGAGTCATACTTGATGTGCTCAGATTTCCAGCTATCTGCCGTACCACACAAGACTTGCTGTTCTGCCATGGTAAAGAATCCCCCTGCCGACTGCGGTATCCTACATCCTGATCCTCTAACCCTTCTGCCCAGGTTGTGACTCACTGTTTCCCGACTTGGTGTCCTCCCCCTCCTTCCCCTATTGCATACAAAGACAAAATCTCCTGCCTTTATTGGAATGTTTCAGTCTCTCTCTCCCTGTTCCAGGACTCATTCAAAATCTACTTCTTCCAGCAACATTCCTTTGAGAAATTCTAGCCCATTGGATCAATCTTTATTTTACACTGTCTGAGAATTTATGCATTCAATTTAGAAACTCTATGATACAATTTCTTTTGTTGTAATCATTCTGAAGCTATTTTGTCTTATCGGATGTATTACATCAGGTAAAGAGATGAATTAAGATCTGATTCTTGGTGCCTTGTAGAACTCCACAGCTACACTCCATCTGCCATGCTGAAGTAACAAATCTCTTGGGTTCAGGATCATCAAGAAAGAGGGACTAGAGGTTGACATTATTTTTAAGAAGAGGTAACCTTTTGAAAGGTGAGCTTCGGTAACCTTTTGAAAGGTGAGCTTCCTCTAAATTTAGGAAGGATGGTTTAGTGGTAGACTATTCCAAGAGTGTCAGGGACCTCCATCACAGCACCCCTGGGATTAATAGGGCCACTGACAGGGACAAGTGGAAGCCAGGGTGGCCAAACACTAAAAGTGGTGACCTTGGGGCACATAGCAGAAGACCTCAGCCTAAGCTTGTTTTAGAGGGAGTGGAGCAGATTTAATTTGATTTAGATACAGGAAAAACAAACAAATAAATCCAACAATGTGATATTTCTTGCATGTGAGTATAGTGGAATAATTATTCATGCATGCTACATATAAGGTCCTTGAGATTGAGAAACTTACCTTTTCATTCTGCCTACATTACAGTGATCTGTGAGTGATGGACTGACTCACTAGCTTGCACTTATTTATGGGAACTAGCACATCAGTATCTGTGTATAATTGCCATCAGTTCAGATTGGTGATTCGAAGTTAGATAGTAGGGGGAAAAAAAGAAGTTTCCTTTGAAAATCATATATATTTTTCCAACCCATCACACCAAACCCCAAGCCACACTTGAGTTTTCACAATATTTGATCTCTTCTAAATTCATAAGCTCAGGGTGCTGCCTCAGTTGTCTGGTGAATCAGGTATCCACCAACAAATATTTAGTGAGCATCTATAAGTTTCAGAGATGGGTCTAGGTTTCCTTATGGAGCTTTCATTCTACTAGGGGGAGAGAGACCAACAAGAAAAATAAGTCCAAACCAAAAAACCCTACAGAACCCCCACCCCCAAATCATAATAAGAAAATTATATGGTATGTTAATACATGCCACATGGGCAAGGTGTGGGGTTTGAGAATGCTGGATGAGGGTTTAAGTGAGGTGGTTTGTTAGTATAAGAAGTTGACATCTGAACAGAGACCTGGGGTTGCTAAGGCAGTTAGTCCTGTGGATTTCTGGGGGAAAGAGAGTTCCAAAATGAGGGACAAGCCAGTGCAAAGACCAGAAATGAGAGCATGTTCAGTATGTTCCAGAAACATCAAAGAGACCAGCATGGCTGGCACAGAGTGAGCAAGAGTGAGAGTGATGGAGAGGAGGTGGGAAGGCCTAATCATGTCAACACTGTGGGCTCTTGTAAGGACTTGGGCTTTCTTCTAAGAGACATGAGGACCTACTGAGGAGTTTTGAACTGAAAAGTGACATGATTGATCCGATCGATATTTGAAAGGATCAATTTGACTGCTGTGTTGAGACTAGGCTGGTGGAGGGGTGAGTGCAGGCGGGAAGCAAGGGGGGAGGCATAGAGACCAGTTAGAGGCCTACAGCAATTGGGGTGCCTGGGTGGCTTAGTGGGTTAAGCATTCAAATTTTGATTTGGGCTCAGGTCATGATCTCCCGGTTCATGAGTTTGAGTCCTGCACCAGGCTCCATGCTGACAGTGCAGAGCCTGCTTGGGATTCTCACTCTCTCTGCTCCCTACATCCCTCCTCAGAAAATAAATAAATAAACTTGAAAACAAAAGCCTACAGCAGTAAATCTAGACTGATAGTGATTTGGACCGTGGTGATGACAGTGCAGATAATGGTGAGAAGTTCTAAGTTTCTGGATACATTTTAAAAGTGGAGTCAATGGGATTTCCAGTCAGATCAGATGTGGGATGTAAGAGAAAGAAAGTAATGAAGGATGAATCCAATTTCATGGACCAAATAAATAGAAGGGTGGAGTGGTCTTCAACTGAGATGAAGAAGTCTGTGGGAACAGCAGGTTTGCTGGGAGTGGGTAGGTGGTGGCAGGTTGGAATTTCATGAGTTCAGAATTGGTTATATGATGTTTTCAATGTTCCGCTAATTCTAGATAGTTTTGTGATACTTGTTTGCCTACATTCATATAAACGTCATAAAAATCCATGAAATCCCAAGCGCGTGCCACATTTCAAGCCCTTTAGGCAGCCTCAGGGAACTCCCCTGGCACACACTGCCACATGGGTACCCTGGCCAATGGGATCCTCTGAGTGAGCACCTTTGAGATCCCAGGTGCAAGAATTCTCTCTAGTGGGGGCAGTCTTCGTTGGGTAGGTACTAACCCATTCATGTTCTCTCCCATGCAGAAATCTGATGCTAGACAGAAGGGCAGGCAGGAGGCATGGAACAAGAGAAGCAGGGGAAAAGCAGAGGAGGAGAGAGAAGCTTGTTCCTACAAATGGCAGAGTCTACCAGAGGGAGAACCAGACTTACCTACTTCTGAGGGAGAAAAGACTGAGCAGGTCACCAGGATTGCTTTTGAATTCCAAACCAGCAAGGAACATTTACTGATTTACTTTTGGGTTCCTCATGGTGTTTTACTCTGCAGTGCTGAGATACTTTCTTGCTTTCCTTTGTATATGTACAGTATTAAAATCAAACACTTGCAGTAGCCTAAGATGTGGCTTATTTGCTATGGGAAAGCACCTTAATGATACATTATGACGTTGCGATCTCGTATGTGTTAAGATGATCTGGGGAATGAAACAGAGATGGTAGAGAGAGTTTAACCTTTGCTTTCCAAAGAGAATAAGCATAAGCCACAAGTGTAAGGATTATAAAGTAATACACCTGATTAATTGTTTCATAGTACCTTTATCCACAAATATTCACTCAATTCCACATGTAAGGCACTGTCCTAAGTCCTGGGGAGAAGCCAGACATGGCCCTATCACATACATCTTGATGTGTCTCGATGTTTTCATGCCTGTAAGTGAGATTTTCTTGTCTCTTTTTCTCCTAGATTCCACAAGTGTCTCCCTTCCTCTCCCCCCGCCCCACCCCCATTTCCCTCTCTTCTTCCCAGTTTCCTCAGCCAGGTTAACTCCCCCTGTCCCGAATTTGATTATTTTCCCCACCTTTAGCTCTAGCTCTCTCTGATTGCTTTCTTCTTTAGGATTTAACTAGAAGTAGGTGCCCGTATAATTCCTCAGAATGGACTCCCCAGTAAATATTTGGAAAATGAACAAAATGACTTTATTTTCCTTTTGCACTTCCTTCGAAGTGATGAGGTTGGTCCTGACACAGATAAAGTAGGACACATTGAAAACGGCTGACCCTGGGTGTTCATGAAACTTACTGCTGTAAAACCTTCAGTGGCTCCCTGTCAGCTTGTCATGGAAGAGGTTGTTGTATGTGTTTCTCTACACAGGAATTGTGGTTACCTTTGGGGCAGAAACAAAGTCTTATTCTTCTCTGTATCTGTATTCCCACTGTGCTTTGCATGCAATAGGCACATAATACATGACCCTAGAGTATAATCTGAACAGAGTTGGATGACTGGCTCATGTCAGGCATGATACGGTTTAAAACTGTAGGTTCAGAAGTCAGTTTCAGTCCCTGAGTGGCAGCTCCCAAAAAAGAAAATCTTTTATCTTACAAAGTTTTAGGGAGCTGATGATACTCACTGAGGAAACAATGATTAAGTCTCAGGAAGCAGAAAAGGAAGATAAGACGTGATTTAACATAATGAGTCCGGATGGGTGGGCCTGATGCTAAGGACTTCTGATGTCAGACCAACCTGACTCATAAACTACTCTTTTGAATAACATCCTTTCACTTCGCAATCTTTATCCATTTAAAAATATTTTACCTTGATTCCACTTTCTCACACCAACTCCTAGACCTTGTGATGCTTTTTGAGAATCTATAGAAGAATCCACATCTCAGATTTCCCCAAACTGGTTGTAAGGTGTCCTCTCATAGCATCAAAAGAGACACATTATTCTGGATGGTATTCTAGTTTCCAAATGGCAAATTTCTACCTAGTCATATTCTCACGTTTATTAATTAATTTATTTTTCACAGTGAGAGAGGGAGAGAGCACAAGCAGGGGAGGGGCAGACAGAGAGAGAGAGAGAGAGAGAGAGACAGAATCTAAGCAGGCTCCAGGCTCTGAGCTGTCAGCACAGAACGCGGCATGGGGCTCAAACCCAGGAAGCACAAGATCATGACCTGAGCTGAAATCAAGAGTCAGATGCTCAATCAACTGAGCCACCCAGGCACCCCTCCACCCGTCATATTCTAAAAAGGAAAAGATGAAAATAATGAAAAGAGCCTACAAGTGGAAAATAAAATCAAGACAATAAGTCACACACTTGCATCCTTCCAAATCCAGCCTCCCTCCCCAGTGACAGGCCTTATTTGCTTGACATCATAAATATCCAGCTTCCTGCTCATCAGCGAGCTGCCATTTCCTTGGTTATACTGCCCACAATTTGTCAATTCCTGAGAGCTTTGCAAGACTGTGAGAATGTAAAGCAGGGCTCTTTGGGAATTATTTCTAGGTACTTCTTGGACAAAGATGAAAAACATTAAAAGAATGAAAAGACTACATGACTGGGGTTGGGAGGGAGATCCAGAGTTAGCTGTGAAAGGCCTTCTATTTATTTCTTCATACTTCTAGAAACGGATCATTGGGGGCATCTGCGTGGCTCAGTTGGTTAAGCATTGGACTTCGGCTCAGGTCATGATCTCGCCGTTTGTGAGTTTGAGCTCCGAGTTGGGTGAGCCCCACTTCTCTCTCTCTCTCTCTCTCTCTCTCTCTCTCTCTCCTCTCTGCCCTTCAAGGGATTACTTCTCTCTACCCCTCGTTCAGTTGCGCCCTCTCTCTCTCAAAAAGAAAAAAAAAAAAGAAAAGAAAAACAGGAAAAGAAGCAGGGATCATTCGTTCATTCGGCAAAATGGCTGAGCTCCCACTATTGCCAGGAACTGCTCTAGGCACAGAGATACATCACTGAACAAAACAGGAAAAAAAAAAAATCCCTGCTCTCATGGAATTTACATTCTACTGGGGGAAGTTCCTCCTGTCGTCCTTTCGTTTTCTCTGTGAGCAAGAGACTACCTCGTCACACAAACCTGAGGACTGAAGAGAAGATTTATTCCCATCTTGCCTCTGCTTTTGTCATTCTTTCTTCTCCAATATCTCAGAGCCCTGTGATTTTCATGAGGACTCCTCCTGTAAATAAAGAGCTGAGAAAGTAAGGCCCACTGTTTGCAGCTTCAGGAAAGGACTAGAATGGGCAAAGCTAACTCTCAGAAGGATGAACCCAAGTCATTTCATGCCAGAGGCAGAATCTTCTTTTTCCCTACTTCAGGCGAGGCCATTGTCCTTTGTTCCACTGGCAGCTACGGCAGATACGTTCAAGGTCTGAGGCTCATCCTTGGTGTCTTTCTCTTTTCACCTCCAAATCCAATCAATGGTCAAGACCTGTGGACACCACACCCCATATCTTTCTCATTCTGCCCTCTTACCGGCACCAAGTTTCAATTTCCTCACCTGTGCTATTATGGTGATCCCCTAACTCCTCTCTCCTCTCAAATTCATCCTCTGTGGTGTTAGATTTCCCATCCAAGAACCACCAGCTTTAACTATGCCACTTCCTTACTTTCGGAAACTTCCACTGGCTCCCTACTTTACAGATCTCCGGATGCTCTCTCAGCTCTGTCCTAAACATCTTTAAAAATTCTTATCTCCAACACTGTCTTATTATTTATCTTAAGCTCCTGCCTTAGGAGCTGACATACCTTTCCTATGTTCCATGCTTTCTACTGACTAAACCTTTACTCCCACTCTTTCTTCCATTTGGAATTCCCCACGTACACGGATGCCATTAAAAATGCTACATATTGGGGCACCTGGGTGGCTCAGCTGGTTAAGGGCCCGACTCTTGATTTCGGCTCAGGTCATGATCTCATGCTTGTGAGTTTGAGCCCCATGTTGGGCTCTGTGCTGACAGTGTGGAGCCTGCTTGGGATTCTCTCTCTTTCCCTCTCTCTGCTCCTCCCCTGCTCTCTCTCTCTCTCTCTCAAGGATAAATAAATAAAAATTTTAAAATGCTACATATTGGTTAAGATAAAGTCTCAATGCCACTTCCTTCCTGAAGTCTTTTCTGATCTGCTTCGTTTCTCTCTCCTGGCAATTATCCCCCTCTGCCTTTTGTGTCTCTACTGGTCACCAAGTTCTGGACGCAGGGGTCATGACTGCTTCTTCTGTGTCCTTATTGCTTTATATATGGCAGGTGTTTTGCAAGTACTTTCTGGATTATGGAATCATGGATATTTGAAGCACATGGGTTGGCAAGATGAGGGGAGTGTATTTTTTTGGTTAGGGCCAAGTGGGTCAGAGGGATCTGTATTTTTTGTCAGGGGGGCTTTAGAGGTCACTTTTGTTGGGCTAGGGGTCAACCACCTGTGTAAGTTTTCCAGTGGGAAATGAGGCAAAGTGGTCTGTGTCCATGGAGATAAGGGGACAGTCTTTTGCTATACCCCTGATTTATGGAGAAGAACTGGAGAATAACAAGTACTGAGTCATGTTACCTAAAGCTTCCCCTGGACCTGGCCAAAAGAATAGTGGACAGAAAGAGAAGTCGTGTTTATTGAGCATCTAGAATGTGCAGTGCACGCACCTCATTTGGTTCTTTACACACATCAATAGCAATAATGAACAATTTTTGAGTGGTTACTCTGTGCCAGGCATTGCTCTCAGCTCTTTATCTGTGTAAAGAGCTCATTTCATTCTCATAACAACACCAAAAGTAGCAGTTATTATTATGAGGAAACTGAAGAACAGAGAGGGTAGTTAACTTGTCCAAAGGCACCTAGCTGGTAAGAAGCCATTCTGAACACAAGGAGTCTGATTGCAAAGAGCAACTCCTAACACCACTGCTGTGCTGAATTTCATTCAATTCTTGCAACCATCTGGATGGCAGATAGTATAACCTTCATTTTACAGGTGAGAAAACGGAGTCTTCAAGAGGTTAAACAACTCTCCCATAGATGTACATGCAGTAAATGATCCACCTGGGATTTCAATTCAGTTTTATCAATTGTCATAGTAGCACTCATGAGGTACTATTTTTTTTCCAATGCAGTTGGTAACGAATCATTAACCTCTTTTGAGAAGAGTCATGAAGCCTAGAAGAATTATTCCAGGCTGATGCCCAGCAAACAACTCTTTAGAACTAGGCAAAAAGGCTTCTTTCAGAAGAAATCCTTATGCCCTCTTCTTTTATCCTTATTACAGTGACAATGATTCAAGCATAATAGATTCCCTAGAAATGAGTGTTCAATTCTGGGTTAATGGCTTGACATGCACAATTGGGTCAGTGAGTGGGCTTACTGGCTGTGAATTCCCAGGAAACGCCCTGAGAGTGGATCATAGTTGCTCCGAGAAGGATGTTCCTTTTCCCAGTTTTTTAGCACATTCCCAGAAGACTGCAGAAAGCCAACTTAATTTATTTATCAAACTGAGAAATGCTCTGTAACTTCTGCCCCATTGTATACTTATCTCCTGATAATGTGTTCCGGATGCGATTACACTCCTAAGTGAGCATTTCTGTGCAGGCTGGATTTCTATAAGCAGCACAGCCAATGGCAATGCCATTTATGTGCAGAAATGTCCATTACTCACCACATAATTAATGAAATGACCTCTTTTATTCACTCAGTATCTTTTGAATTCTTTTTAAACATAAATTCTGCTCCGTTGGGAAGGCTTATATGTGGCCCTGATTAAAGATGGTAGATGAAACCATTGCCCTTCGATTCCCAGGGTTTGATAAGAGCCTGGAGGCAAAGAAAATGGACCTAATTCTCAACTGTCTTTGACAGTAAGAGCTAAAATAGAGTTACTATATAGTCCACTCCATGTCCCTAGGTCGACTCTGACCGAGAAATGTGTCTTTGAGAGCTAGATGGAACAATGAATGATGGTGGTGTTGGAAGGCTGCATTTTAAACGTATACTTAGGTTGATCGTTTAAAGATGCAGTGAATGGGGGCACCTGGGTGGCTCAGCTGGTTGAGCATTGACTCTCGATTTTGGCTCAGGTCACGATCCCAGGGCTGTGGGATAGAGCTCTGCACTGAGTGTGGAGCCTGTGTAAGAGTCTCTCTCTCTCTCTCTCTCTCTCTCTCTCTCTCTGGCCCTCCCTCTGCCCTTCCCCTGCTCTCCCTCTCTCTCTAAAATTAAAAAAAAAAGATGCAATGAATGGATAGTATGAGGGCTGGTAGGGACACGTTTGAAGACGGGCATGTAGCTGGGATTTGGGCTGGCTAAAACTGCATCAACACTATTTTGCAATATTGAATGGTAGGCTAAGAAAATCTATAAAGTACAAAGTATAGCTGGTTTGTGTGGTTACTTTTTAAATTAACACCCAAAGGGCAGCTCCTTTCAGTGAGATGGATTACTCCAACCCGAGCAAATTCTCAACTGGACGTGGATCTTTCTCTCCCTCTTTCTTCAGAATCTTGAAGGCATGCAGGCCTGTGAGGTAGGTGTTGCTGGGAAAATATGTTTGAGGTATACCTGGCATCCCTCTTGTGTCACAGACATCAAAGTTGGACAGCTAGTGGAGAGACTGTAGAAATATTTGGGTGTGATCATACAAGATAAACCTCCTCATTTTATTTTCTTTCTCCCCACCTCACCTCAGGCTTTTAGACCAAAGGGCTCTAAGATATCAGAAGATGTATATTTGAGAAGACTTGAAATTATAGGAGAACCAAATCCTTTCATTCTCCTAGTCTTTTTGAGGCCATTTCACCAAAAGGGACAGAGCTCTCATACTGACAATGAGCTAGAAAAGGATACAAGGGTGAAGGTTATGTTTGAGATGCAGGGGCTGGTGTTTTTTTTTTTTTTTTTTTTTTTTTTTTTTTTTACTTAACATACTGGGAATGTTCTCTGGGCACCAAGGATATAGTTTTGTGAGCCTGGGTATAGTACGAAGTTTGGAGCTGAGGGAGCTTGCCTTACACTACGAATGAGGTTTTCCTTTTTAGAATCCCTGATTTCTCCTTCTTTATCCAAATTCCCCTCACATGCAAAGAAAGGGTATCAATTAAGAAAAGCAAGGTCACATGATACACAGCCTCTGGGCACTTAGATTTTTTTTTTTTTTTTAAAACGACACCTGATCCTTAACAGCGTGGAAGATGCACCTATCAGTTCCTGTGTTCTCCAAGGAAGCCTGCTGTGTGGTCTTGTGAGAGATCGCTTATTGGACCTCAGGTTTGGTGTTCTCAACAGCTACAGGGACTCCATCTCCTCTGTGGTTCCCACTCTTACCTGTGGATATTCCATCTGGCTCTGGCCAACATATCGTGTCCTCCATGAAGCGGATGGTAAGATGAAGTTAGGAGTAGAAGTGATTTAGTGGATGGGATGCCTGTAAAAGATAAAAAGGGGAAGAAGCAGGACTGGGCAGGTAAAGTTTCAGAAGACTATAGAGATCTGACCATCAGGCAACCCAGTTGGGAGTTCCCACGTGAGACACAGTTGACCGTGTCCCGGGCCCCTGCTGTGCTGTGTCATTGGCTGGGGGCTTCCAGGGATGAGACTCAAAATGTAGGTGAAGCCTGGAGTTGCTGACAGCTGTAAGCTGTCAGCTCAGTGTACCCCTTTCAGCTGCTGACAAGGTATCTTCTGAAGGGAGATCTGATCAGTGCACGTCTGTGGTGGCCACAGCTGGCACTGTTGTCAGGAGACCCTCTTGCTATTATTATTCTGCCCCACCTTTTCATCATTGGGCTTATCCAAGGTCTTTATCACAACACGTAGTGAAAACATGGTACAATGGATCCAGAGACCTGGGGACTACTTCCTATCATTTGCTAAAAAAAAATTGGGGACTGAGGACAGTTCATGCACCTGTGTCTTCTCAAATCTCTACAACCCCTCCAACTATGACACTTCAGTTTATGATTTGTTCTGGGATTGCCAGAGTTCAGCATAATATGCCTGCGGTTATCTCCTGTAGGACATGTGCCTTTTCATGCATGGCCTGGGGGCTGAGAGTAACGATGCTTCATGGCTTTAAATGCCCTTTGGGTTGGCCCCCTACTGCTCCTTTTCAGTTTCTGTGGATCCATGACACAGAAATTCTTCATCCAAGACCCTGTGTTCATGCCTTGTAGTTTAGATACAGAGCACCCATTGTATTCTAGGCACTGTGCTGGATCTGAAGGTAAAGCTAAGGGCATAGTCCCTGCCCTCAAGGAGTGTAGTGGGAGGGCCCCATGACCATGCAATTGCCATGGGTGTGTGGAGGCTGTGGTCTGCCGGATGCTGCAGTGGGAACACTGTAGCATGGGTTCCTACTCAGTCTTGGGGAGGGGCGTGGCGGTGAAGGGAGCTTTCCCGAGACAATGAGACAATATCGAAGTTGAGTCCTCATGGACTCAAAGATTCAATGGGGAGAGAAGGGAAACCTTAATTGTTTAGAGTATCTAAAGTATGAAGCGAGAAGAAGGGGTCCGGAGGTGTGATACAGAATCCTGCTAAAGAACATATCCTGAGGCCAATGAGTGGCCACAAAACAGTCAAAAGCAGCAGCAGCAACAAACACCTGGCTCTCTCACACCTGCTCTAACACGCTGGGTTGCAGGGAGAAAAGTTACCACAGCCACACCTGACTGTGCTCTTGGGCCATAGATCTTCAGAAGGCACGTGGGTGTGGCTGGTGAATGCAGCCGGAGACTTGGGTTTGTGAGTATGTGTGGTAAGTCTGCCTATCTCAGCAAGATTCTGACGTGCGTTTTTCCCCCTGGGTGGCAGTTAGAGCTGTTACACACATCAAGGGCATGTCAGGGTAGTTAAGGCTCAGCACAGTATAATGGAAAGTGCACTGTCGCGGGGGGGGGGGGGGGTTGAGACCGCTCAGTTTTCATTCAGATGGTATCACTTACTACCTTGAGTGACCCTGACAAGTGGAAGCCTTTTTCAGTTTACTGAGCTTTCTTCCTGCTTTAGAATAAGGTCCACTAATTTTACAAAGTGCCTTCCTATCTCACCCAGTGCCTTGTGTATATAGAGCAGTGGGTTCTCGAACTGTGCTCCCATAGCAGCATCACCTGGGAACTTGCTAGAAATGCAAATCCAAAATTACTGAATCAGAAACTCTGGGGGCGGGACCCAGAAATCTTGTTTTAACGAGTCCTCCAGGCGTTTCTTGTGACCGCTTAAGTTTGAAAAACAGAGATACCGGGTAAACTTTAATAAAAATTGGCTGCACCGAAGGGGAAAACACAAGCGTTCTAGCTCTACTTGCTGCAGCTTCTCAGTAGCACCAGGAGAGGGCGCCGACGGACCTGTCTTTCCTCTTGCCTTGCGGCAGAACCCAACGACAGGGTAAACACCAGAACAGTAAGTTCTGTTGCAGAAGTAAATTACAAATATATGAAAAAGGACTTCAAAAGGCTGTGGTATCAAAGTGGCAGTTAAAGGGAAGGCAACGCTCAGAGTCGCAGCTGCAGAGGGCAGCGGCTGCATCAGCACCCTAAATACCGGAAGCATCTTGGGCTGAATCATTTCTTTGCAGCATTTCTTCCAGCCCCTTTCCTTTGATATACAGGAGCCTTCAGACTTTCCTTTGTTCTTTTTTTTTTTTTTTTTCCTCCACACGTCAGGTTTTAGCGCTGACAAACTCCCCCCGCGTCAAAGGCGTTAGATCTGCTAGCTGCCCCAGTCATCTCGGTTCCGCATTGTTCTGCAGCTCTTTGCAGGGTTCACTGCCAAGCGTGAGCAGGGATTGCCCCAGCTTTCCTGCTTCCTCATTCAGACCCCCAACCTTTACTCAGCCGGCTTTCCTGCTTCCTCATTCAGACCCCCAACCTTTACTCAGCCGCCACAGCCCACCTTTTGATCTTTAGTGTTGCCTTTGTGTCCCCGCCTGCCTCTTTTCCCTTTATTCCAGCTTCATGGGGGGGGGGGGTCTCCCTTATTGTGGAGCCATTCACAGCCTGAGCTCCCTCACCGAGGGCTTTTGCAGCCACAGAGGTGGTGGGGCCAGCACCAAACAAGGCTCTGTATTTTGGGGTGCAAGAGGACCTTTCCACGCTTCCTTTTCACTCTCCCTGGCACTTGCCTAGCTGCCCTTTAAACTGAGTCACACATCAGGAAATCTGAGGACAAACACTTGATGACTTAGGGTTTGGCGTTTGTCTTAGCTATTCCCAAAAGAAACAGTTAACTCAAGAAAAGAACGGAATATCAGGGGCTTATCACAGTGTGTGTGCTATTAAGTGGTTTAGAAACCTTTCTGCAACTGTGTTCTGTAAATTTCATCCCAAAGCAAATGAAAAGATTGCGTCTTTAAAAATAGCATAATTCAAAATAATGAAATTTCATTAGTTATTTTTTAAAGACTGTTTCTTAGAGCAGGTTTCAGTTTACAATAAAACTGAGAGGAAGGTACAGAGATTGCCATAGACTCTCTGCCTCCACAGGTGCATAGCTTCCCCCATTGTTAACAACACTACTAAGATGGTCCATTCTTTAACAAGACTGAACCTACATCAACAATCATAATCACCCAAAGTCCATAGTTTACCGTAGACTTATCTCTTGATGTTGTATATTTTGTGAGTTTGGACAAATGGATAATGACGTGTATCCATCATTATGGTATCATACAGAATGGTTCCATTGCCCTAAAAATCCTCTGTGCTCTGCCTATTGATCTTCCCTCTCCCCCTTCCTTGGCAACCACTGATTTTTTTTTTTTTTTTTTACTGTCTCCATAGTTTTACCTTTTCCAGAATGTCATGTAATTGGAATCATACAGTATGTAGCCTTTTCAGATTTTTTTTCCCCACTTAGTAATCTGCATTTAAGTTTCCCTTTGTCTTTCATTGGTTTTTAAATGTTCAAGGGTTCTCCTACTTTGGGGGAGCCAGAAAGGGGATTGTGCAGGGATCTGCACTAGGAAACAAATACCTATAGGTGTAAGAGAGACATATTTTCTATTTTCAGAATATATACAGGCACCGTTTCTCAGTTTATACTGAGGTAATCACATATCTTACTCTAAACAACAAATTCCAGGGGCACCTGGGTGGCTCAGTCAGTGAAGCATTGGACTTTGGCTCAGGTCATGGTCTCATGGTTTGTGGGTTCAAGCACCGTGTGGGGCTGTCTGCTGTCAGCACGGAACTGACTTCAGATCCTCTGTCCCCCTCTCTCTGCCCCTTCCCCGCTTGCATGCATGCTCTCTCTCTCTTTTTCTCAAAAATAAATAAACGTTTTTAAAAATCTTACTAAACAACAGATTCCAATGGAAAATGCTCTACTGTTTTCTGTGAGGGCAGGAGAGGATAGGAAAAGGAAGGGTGAGATCACTGAAAGCATGGTTTTGTGATGACAGATTTAATGCACTGAACTCATATGCTGTTTTGTTCCTTAGGGCTAGGTTGTCTCCAGTTTGCAGTGAATATGTATCTAAATGATGGCGTGTAACTGCAGAGTTGTTATCTTGCCTTTAGAATAATAGAAAAATATAGAAGATGTATGGGCATTCCATAGCTGTTCTTGATTTGTCATTATGACATTACTGAGGTTTTTTGTTGATTAGTTTTTTGGTTTTTCCAGTCCCTGACAAAGAGTCTCTCCTTGACCAAACTCTACACAGGCTCCTTTGAGCTCTTTTTCAACTAGGCCTTGACTTTTGGACTTCCCTGTTTGTCTCCGCGTGGTCCAATTTTACCAAGAATCGTTAAGTCATTTAACCAGAACCCCTCACCCTCAATACCCCGTCACCATTGATATCTATCCAAGTTCCTCATTCCTCATCATCCCCAGATGGTGTCTGATGACCCTGGCCTGCCTTCAGCAAGAATCCAGTCAGGTTTGGGGCACCTGTGTGGCTCAGTCAGTTAAGTGTCCAACTTCGGCTCAGGTCATGACCTCAGAGTTTGTGACTTTGAGCTCTGCATCCGGCTAGCTGCTGTCAGCACAAAGCCTGCTTTGGATCTTCTGTCTCCCTCTCTCTGCATCTTCCCTGATGTGTGGGCTCTCCCCACCACCCCTTCTCTCTCTCAATAATAAATAAATATTAAAAAAAACTTGTTGGTTTTCTCTTGCCAGAATCCCCTCTTACCCCTGATGTTTCATCTTAGTAATTTTCTACCCAATGACACAGCCCCCCTCCAGCCCCTTGACTATAAATTCCCACGTTTCCTTGCTGTATTGTACTTGAACCCTGGATGCACCTGGTCCTCTGAGACCGTACTCAGCTGCCCGTTGCTCCTGTTGGGTGCAGCAGGGCTTCGTGACATTGACACTCCCAGGTTCGTGTTTCTCCCTAATACTGACTCAACCAAAGAGATCTCTGTGCCTTCAGATCTCAGCTGTCCTAGGTTTGGCCCCATCACTCTAGTCTTATCCCCTCCAGCCTTCTTTACATAACCTTTAGACTGACTTGCTAAAGGAGTATGTGATCCTATACCATTTGGCTTAAAATTCTTCGACTCTTCAAAGGCCCCTTATTTCCTTTGGGATAAAGTTCAAATTCCAAGCGCTAGTAACCCCTTACCAGACTGTGGTGATGCAGTTTTGTGTAGGGGTTAAAGACATAGACCTTAGAGTCAGTCTTCTTGTGTTCAGATACTGCCTATGTCACATGCTAGCTGTGTGACCTCGCTCTCTGGGCTTCAGTTCTCTTACCTATAAAACAGGCTAAGATATTCATTCACAGAAGGGCACCTGGGTGGCTCAGTCGTCTGAGCATCCGACTTCAGCTCTGGTCATGATCTTGTGGTTTGTGCATTCAAGCCCCACATTGGACCCGCTGCTGTCAGCCTGTCAGTGCAGAGCCCGCTTTGGATCCTCTGTCCCTCTCTCTCTGCACCCCCCCGGACTTGTGCTCACCCAAAAATAAATAAATATTAAAAAATATATATTCATTCATAGAGGTGTCATGAGGATTAAATGAGTTCTAGCCAAAGCATTTAGAACAGAATTTGGCATATGATAATCATTATGTAAGTTATTACTGTTACCTTTTAGTTTTTTTAGTGTTTATTTATATTTGAGAGAGAGAGAGAGAGAGAGAGAGAGAGCGCACAAGCAGAGAAGAGGCAGAGAGAGAGGGAGACAGGGAATCTGAAGCAGGCTCCAGACTCTGAGATATTAGCACAGAGCCTGACATGGAGCTTGAACTCATGAGCCATGAGAGCATGACCTGAGCCAAAGTTGGATGCTTAACCGACTGAGCCACCCAGGTGCTTCAAGATTGAGTCTCAAGCCATTCATTCACTTTTACCACACACTCCATCCAGACCGAACTACCAGTGTTCCCCTCGAATGTGCCCTATTTTGTGTTTACATTTGTACATGTGCTGTTGCTCTGCATGACACACTTTTCCTGTTTCTTCAATTAGTCTGACTTCTATTTGCCTTTCAAACTCAGCAGGATTTCATGTCAGGAGAAGCCTTCCTTTACCTACTATAGGATTTAGATGAATCTACCATAGTGTGCCAGCAACACCTAGCATCACATGGATCATGCTGTCTTTTAACCTGTAGTTTACTACTGTTTCACTTGCAAGACTGGAAACTTTCAGAGGAAGGGATGCTTCTCAGGTTTTGCATCTCCAGAGCCTAGAACAGTGTTTGCAGAGAGTAAGTGCTCTGCAAATGAATCCCATTACTTGTGAAGCTATGATTATGACTGTGGTCTCTTTGGCCGTCTCAGGATCCAAGCTGACTTTGATTTGGTGTAAGCCCAGAGTAGTTAAAGCCAGAGGTGTCTCTGACAGTGACTCAGATTCTGGGTGGTGGACTCGTTGTCGGGGCTTTAGGCCCTCCGGGGGTTCTTCTCCTGTGGGTACTAAAGCTTCTTATCTCCAATCCATCCAACCCATGACTCCAGTACTGCCCACCAACCTTGAAGAGGATGTGCTGTACTCTGGGGACAAAGAGCTGAAGAAAGACTTTCTTGCTGCAGAATTGTGTGATAGTGATGTAATAGGAAATATATATTTGCATAAGAAACTCTTAAAAACTGAGAACAAACTGAGGGTTGATGGGGGTGGGAGGGAGGGGAGGAAGGGTGATGGGTATTGAGGAGGGCACCTTTTGGGATGAGCACTGGGTGTTGTATGGAAACCAATTTGACAATAATTTTCATATATTAAAACAAACAAAACAACAACAACAACAAAAAGGAAATATATATTTGGAGTCTAACCACCATTCCTGACACAGGGCTCCTAAAAGCCTTGTGATTTCCTGAACAGAATGGGTGGTAAAAGGGTTTTTTGTTATAACTGGTCTTAGTTCCTGCCAGAGAGCTTCCTAAGACCCTTGGAATCCTGGAGTGGTCAGTGTCTTTTGGAATGTTAATGAGATTACTGGTGGCTAGAAGCACCTAGATGTTCAGGATGAGGGGTACTGGTTGCCAGAGGAACCAACCATGTGACTAAGGGTTAGAAATTTCAGCCCTCTCCCATTGGAAATGGGGCTAGAGATTGAGTTCAATCATCAACTGCCGATGATTTAATCAATCATGCTTATGTAATGGAGCCTCTGTAAAAACCCTGATAGAAGAGCTTCAGAGGGCTTCCAGGTTGGCAAACACATTGGGTTATGGGGACATGGTGGGCCTGGGGATGGCATAGAAGCTCTACACCCCTTCTCACATGTCTTGCCCTATGTATCTCTTCTATTTCACTGTTCCTAAGTTATATACTATATAATATACTGGTACTAGTAAGTAGAGTGTTTCCCTGAGTTCTCAAGCTGTTCTAACAAATTATTGAACCTACAGAGAGGGTTGTGGACCCCCTGATTTATAGCCAGTTGGTCAGAAGTGTGGGAGGTTGGGACTTGGTGGGGGACATCTTGTGGGACTGAGCCTTTGTCCTGTGGGGTCTGCACTAACTGTGGTTGTTAGTGTCCAATTTTAATGGTAGGACACCCAGTTGGTGTCTGGAGAGTTGGAGAATTGGTGTGGGAATGCTCCCCACTCCCTGATTTGGTGAGTAGTGGGTGGAAGAACACTTTTCCTTTTAGCAACCATGACTGACACATTCGAAAGAGATCACCAGAGTGTCTAAGAAGAAATACCCTGAGTGGCAGAGACTTCTAGTTATGTAAAAGTATTTTTCCTTTTACTTAGTAATTCATTCAGAATGGCAATGAATCCAATCTAAAGACCACATTTTCTCTACACTTTGCAGTTAGGAGTGGCCTTATGAGTAGATTCTGGCCAGTGAAAGTGTTGCTTGATAAAGTATTGCTCCATACTTCTGGTAAGCCTTTGTAGAAGGGGAAGAGCAAAACTTGCTTCCTCCCTCCTGCCATTTGGAATGTGTGTGTGATAGCTGCAGCTGTAACAGCTATTGTGGGTCAAGAGACTAAGGCCCTCAGCCTAGAGGTGGAGTGAAAAGCGGAAAGGAGCAGGTCCCTGATTGCCTTAGAGCCACTGTAGCAGCCCTGGTTTGCCAACCTCTGGCTTTTTCCAAGGATCTTTTTGATTATCTGTCCCATTCAGTTAAACCTAATCCAACTGATCTGGTGTGTGATTTATTCTTGCCCTAGCAGAAGCACATGGAAAACTTCTGAGTGAATTTGGCTCATGTCTCAAAATTAAGCCTCAGATGGACTCTCCAGTCTGTTCTGGGAGTCTGTGTACTCCCAGTCTGTGGAAACCTTTGGCAGTCTCCTTGTCTTTGCTTATGTGTACCCTGCTGCCTCCTATGTGATTCCCGACCTCTCTCACTCAGCTCTCTGGACTCTTCTGTCCTTCATTCGGATTTGCCCTCCTGTCTGGTGACAGCCCTACAGCCCAGCTTGTCTCACCATCAAGTCCTCAGACTCCAGTCCTTCCTCGTTGATCTGTATCTATAACCCTTAGATACTCTCTCAGTACTCACAGGTAGAAACAGCATAAATGGTGGGAGGGAACTTGTAGAAGTTGTACTAACAGGAATTTCTTCTTCTCTATGAGCCCACAGGACCTGCATTTTTACATGAGCTTATTATATTTAAGGTTGCTGTGTCCCAACTCTCAGATGGGCACTTCCCGTGTTGGGGGAGCCCACAGGGACAGCCAGATATTTAGAGCCTACTGTGGAAGGCTGGGGGTTACTATTTCATGTCTGCCTGCTGATTTACGAGGGAAGCCATTTTGCAACCGTCTTAAAGAGGCCATAAATTCAGGGAAAGCCACAGCCACCTGGCCTTGCACGCCGTCAGCGTGATCCCTGGCAGCTTGGCCTCACCCTTGGGACGTTTCCTTTCCCAACGCTAACCTTAATCACCAGCTTAATTAGAGTCTCTTAAAGATGATTACATCTTTCTCTGATGAGAACAGATCCCATCAGACTGAGGGCTGAACACCCTGCTCCCGGCTGCTCCCCACAGAATGACTCTGGCGTGCAAGGTTACCATTGCCTCGTTACACCTCACATGGGGGAATTTGAGGTGGAGTAACGTGTCTTTCTCAAAGGGCTCCCACATCCAGGGTTGTATTTTAATCAACTTTCAATCCCAGGCAAATATGTGACAGCCCACTTGAGGGGTATAGGTTTGCTTGCTTGGCAAGAATTCAGGGGCTCCCTTTTAAGCTGGCTGGTGTTTCTCAATCTGGGTCCTTGGAAACGGGCCCGACAGCAGCAGCCAGGCTTCTCTCCACTTGCACAAAGGTGGCACAAATTGCTATTGTTTCTATGACAACGGATGGCTTCCTGCCCACCAGGCCCCCCCCCCCCCCCATTTCCTAAAAGCTGCCTCTATGATGGACAGCAGAATGTGGAAGAAATTTGCGAGGCAGAAACTAGCCTGGTAGATTGCAGAAGCGTGCACAACAATTTTATTGTCTTTCTTGGTCCTGGCTCTTTGTCTCTGTGTTCTGTTCCAGCTTTTGCCATGCAAGTCACATAGAAATAGGAATAATAGCTACTAGGCTGAACGAAGAGAGTCCCCAGCAATTTGTATGCAATCTCATTTGAACTCTTGGATTTGGGAAGGCAGTTTTGCTTCCTTTTCTTTCTTTCTTTTTCTTTCTTTCTTCTTCTTCTTCTTCTTTTTTAATTCTGCTGTTCAGCCTCTTGTGCTTAATGAGGACTTTCAGAAGGGAAAGCCAACAAACAGCCAAACAAGAGTTCTCCCTTTAAGCAACTGCTTTCTAAATCCTTTATCAGAATATAGTTGTGCTATGAGGGTAAGAATCTCTATATTTGTAATCTACATTACATCAAACAAACCAGACGCTCTGGTGGCTGCTTTTTAACAGCAGTGGCATTTAACATCCCGTTTCATTAAGTGAGGAAACTGTAGGAAAAATTAATTTTCTGAGGATAATAATTACCTAATTAGTTAAGTAACTCTAGTCAGTGGTTCCCAGGCTGAGGACTGAATATCTGTGGAAAGACCTTAACATCAATGCAAAGTATGGCAAATCTATTTCATTAGAAGATCGGTATTGTCTATAGCCTGAATAGCTAGATAGGCTCCCACAGATTGGTAATTTTGTTTTTTTCAACTCTATGTGGATGCTGCTCCAGATAGTAAAATGCAAATTCATTCTAAAATGTGACGATGTCAGCAGCAGCTTTGGTCATTATTTTCTCAGTCAATTGAAAAAATACAAACACCTGCCATCATGGGAGAGGACTCTTGGTATTTTAAAATATTCAGTGAGGGTTCTCATAAGCAAACTGTTTTGGGAACTACTCTATATAGTCTGAAGAGCTTGGTAGGGAAGTTTCAAGAACATTTTAGTGGCTGGGTGTCAGACATCTCTAGAAGTATTTTGAGATCACATAAGGAATCTGGGAAGTAATGACCGAGATCATTTCATAGAGAGATCTAGGTATGAAAGGTTAAGTCTTGGGTTTGAGATCACACAGCCCAAGGGGCAGAGTGGGGATGAGTCTTGCATCTAGTTTCCACCCCCCAACCCTAGTTTTATTGAGAAATAATAAACATACAGCATTGTATAAGTTTAGGGGTACAACATGATGGTTTGATTTACATGTATTATGAAATGATTACCACGATAGGTTCAGCTGACATCCGTCTTATATAGATACAATAAAAAGGAAAGAAAGAAAAAAGGAAAAAAATTATCCTTGTGATGAAAATTTTTAGGATTTACTCTCTTAACAACTTTCTTGTTATCTATAGTCATCACATCCCCAGTACTTATCTTCTAACAGGAAGTTTGCACATGAGTTTGTACATATAAGCTGGAAGTTTTGACCGCCTTCTTCCAATTCCCTTCCCAACCCTCCACTTCTGGTAACCACAAATCTGATCTCTCTCTCTCTCTCCTTTTTTAAGTTTATTTATTTTGAGAGAGACAGAGATAGTGTGAGCTGGGGAGGGGCAGAGAGAGAGGGAGACAGAATCCCAAGCAGGCTCTGCACTACTAGTGTAGAGCCCGACG
Organism: Panthera uncia; assembly: GCF_023721935.1. Classification (NCBI taxonomy): domain Eukaryota; kingdom Metazoa; phylum Chordata; class Mammalia; order Carnivora; family Felidae; genus Panthera; species Panthera uncia. The sequence goes on along the minus strand of NW_026057585.1, from coordinate 19,694,904 downwards.
CGGGGATTGATCTCACTAACTGTGAGATCATGACCTGAGCTGAAACCAAGAGTTGCAAGCTTAACCGACTGAGCCACTCAGGTGGCCCCTGATCTCCTTTTCTATTATTATTATTTTTAAAGATTTCTCATATAAATGAGGTCATATAATATTTGTCTTTCTCTTCTGACTCATTTCACTTAGCATAATGTCTTCAAGAGCCATCCATGTTGTTGCAAATGATAGGATTTCCTTGCTTTTTTTGGTTGATGGATATTCATCCATTGATGGACACTTAGGTTGTTTCCATGTCTTGGCTGTTGTAAATAATGCTGCTATGAATATGGGGTACAGATATCTTTACAAGTCAGTGTTTTTGTTTCCTTTGGATATATTCCCAGAAGTGAAATTACTAGATTTTATGGTATTTCTATTACTAGATTGTATGGTATGAGAATTTTGCTTACTGTTTTCCACAGTGGCTACACCAACTTACATTCCTATCAACAGTGTGCAAGGGTTGCCTTTTGCCACATCCATGCCAGCATCTGTTATCTTTTGTCTTCTTGATGATGGCCATTCTAACAGGTGTCAGGTGATATCTCATTGTGGTTTTAATTTGCATTTTCCTAATGACAAGTGATATTGAGCATCTTTTTATGCACGTGTTGGCCTTTTGTACATCTTCTTCAGAGAAATATCCATATAGGTTCTTTGCTTATTTTTCAAATTGGGTTATTTGGTATTTTGCTATTGAGTTATATGAGTTCTTTATATTTTTTGAATATTAACCCCTTATAAAATAGATGATTAACAAATATTTTTTCCCATTTCATAGGTTGTCTTTACATTTTGTTGATGATTTATGTTCCTGTGCAGAAGATTTTTAGTTTGATGTAGTCCCACTTTTTAATTTTTTATTTTGTTTTTATGTTTTAGGTGTTGTATAAAAAAATTACTTTGAAAACCCAAGGAGCTTTATTCCTATATTTCAAAGTTTCAGGTTTTATATATAAATCTTCAATCCATTTTTTTAAATTAAGTAGGCTTCACACCCAGCACAGAGCCCATGGCAGGGCTTGAACTCACAACCCTGAGATCAAGACTTGAGATGAGATCCAGAGTTGGATGCTTAATTGCCTGAGCCACCCACGCATCCCAAATCTTTAATCCATTTTAAGTCAATTTTTGTGAATGAGGTAAGGCATGGATCTAGTTTAATTTTTAAAAAAATATTTATTGATTTTGGGGAGATCACAAGTGGGGGAGGGACAGAGAGAGAAGGAGACAAAGGATCCGAAGCAGACTTTGCACTGACAGGCTGACAGCAGAGAGCCCGATTTGGGGCTCAAACTCATGAATCATCAGATGCTCAACCTCCTGAGCCACCCAGGTGCCCCCAGTTTCATTTTTTTTAACATGTGAATATTCAATTGTCTCAACATCATTTATTGAAAAGACTGTCTTTTCTCCATTGAGTATTCTTGACTCCCTTATCAAATGCTAGTTGACTGCATATGAGTGTGTTTATTTCTGGGCTCTTTATTTTGTTCCATTGGTCTGTCTGTTTTATGTCACTACCATACTGTTAAAAAACTTTTTTTTTAATGTTTATTTATTTTTGAGACAGAGAGAGACAGAGCATGAATGGGGGAGGGTCAGAGAGAGGGAGACACAGAATCTGAAACAGGCGCCAGGCTCTGAGCCGTCAGCACAGAGCCCGACGCGGGGCTCAAACTCACGGACAGCGAGATCATGACCTGAGCCGAAGTCAGCCACTTAACCGACTGATCCACCCAGGTGCCCCACTACCATACTGTTTTGATGACTAGCTTGATAGTATAACGAAATCATGAAGTATGAGGTCTCTTGCTTTGTTCTTCTTTCTCGGGATTTCTTTGGTTATTCAGGGTCTTTTATCATCCCATATAAATCTTAGAAGTGTTTATTCTACTTCCATAAAAAATTCCATTGGAATATTGATAGGAATTACATTGAATTTATAGATGACTTTTGATAGGTAGTGTTGACATTTTAATGATATTAATTCTTCCAGTTAGTAATCATGGAATACCTTCCCATTTGTGTATTCTTTGATTCCTTTCCTTAATGTCTTGTAGTTTTCAGAGTAGAAATCTTTTATCTCCTTAAAGTTATTACTAAGTATTTTATTATTTTTGATGCTACTCTAAGTGGGATCGACTTCTTTATTTCTTTTTCAGAAAATTTGTTGTTAGTGTATACAAATGGTACTGATTTTTGCATGTTAATTTTGTATCTTACAATTTGACTGCGTTTATTGATGAGATCTAACAGTGTTTTGGTTGTCTTTAGGATTTCTATATATAAAATCATATCATCTGCAAAAAGGGACAATTTAACTTCTTCCTTTCCAAATCTGATACTTTTAGTTCTTTTTCTTGCCTGATTGGCAAGACTAGGACTTCTGGTACTATGTTGAATAGAAGTGATGAGAGTGGGCATCCTTGTCTTTTTGCTGATCTTAGAGGAAATTCTTTTACCTTTTACCGTTGAGTATAATATTACTTGTGAGCTTGTCATATATGGCAAGATTATTATTATAATAATATAATTAAGTTATATTATTATGTTGAGATATGTTCCTTCAATGCCTAATTTGTTAAGAGGTTTGATTTTTTTTTTTTATCATGAATGGATGTTGAATTTTGTCAAGTGCTTTTTTTTCGGTGAGATGATCATGTGATTCTTTCATTCTACTAATGTGATGTATCATGTTGATTGATTTGTGTATGTTGAGTCATCATTGCATCTCAGGGATAAATCCCACTTGATCGTGTGTATGAATCTTTTAATGTGCTGCTAAATTTGGTTTGCTAGTATTTTATTGAGAATTTTTGCATCTTTACTCATTAGGGACATTGGCCTATAGTTTTTTTTTTTCTAGTATGTGTTCTTTTCTGGTTTTGGTATCGACTAAATGCTGGTCCTGTAAAATGAATTTGAGAGTGCCTTGATTCTTGGAAGAGTTTCAGAAAAATTGAGGTTAATTCTTTAAATGTTTAGTAAAATTCACCAGTAAAGCTATCTAGTCCTGGAGTTTTCATCATTGAGAGATTTTTTTTTTTTCATTACTGATTCACTCTCCTTAGTAGTAATTGATCTATTCAGATTTTCTTTTTCTTTTTTTTTTTTTTCCTTATTCAGTCTTGGTAAGTTTTATGTTTCTAAGAATTTTTTCATTTATTCTAGGTTGTCCAGTTTTTTGGCATATAGTTGTTCACAGTGGCCTCTCAGCCTTTGAATTTCTGTTATCTGTTGTAATGTCTCCTTTTTCACTTATAATTTTGTTGATTTCAGTACTTTTTCTTTTTCCCTTGATTATATAGTTGAAGGTTTGTTAATTTTGTTTATCTTTTCAAAGAACCAACTCTTGGCGTGCCTGGGTGGCTCAGTCGGTTAAGCAGTTAAGTGTACAAATATGAGTCAGGTCATGATCTCATGGTTTGTGAGTCTGAACCCTGTACCAGGCTTAAACTGACAGTGCCAAGCCTGCTTGGGATTCTCCCTTTCTCCCTCTCTCTGCTCCTCCCATGCTCACTTGCATGCATGCCCTCTCTCTCTCTCTCAAAATAAATAAATTTTTAAAGAAAGAACTAGCTCTTAATTTGGTTAATCTTTTCTATTTTTCTGTCCTCTATTTCATTTGTTTCTGCTCTAATCTTTATTGTTTTCTTTCTTCTGGTAACTTTAGGCCTAGCTTGTTCTTCTTTTACTGGTTCCTTAATGTGTAGATTTAGATTGTTTATTTGAAATTTTTCTTTTCTGTGAATGTAGGTGTTTATTGCTGGAACTTACCTCTTAGAACTGCTATTGCTGCATCCCACAAGTTCTTACTTGTTGTGTTTCTATTTCCATTTGTCTCAAGAAAAATTTTTTCAAAAAATTTTTAATGTTTATTTACCTTTGAGAGAGATAGAGAGACACACAGTGTGAGCAGGGGAGGGGCAGCAAGAGAGGGAGACAAAGAATCTGAAGCAGGCTCTAGGCTCTGAGCTGTCAGTACAGAGTCTGATGCAGGGCTCAAACTCACAAACTGTGAGATCATGACCTGAGCTGAAGTCAGATGTTCAACTGACTGAGCCACCCAGGCGCCCTCAAGAAACTTTTTAATTTCCCCTTTGATCCATTGCTTGTTTAGGAGAGTGTTGTTTAATTTCTATGTGTTCATGAATTTTCCAGTTTTATTCTTGTTATTAATTTCTGGTTACACGCCATTGTGGTTAGAGAAGATACTTGGTGTGATTTCAATCGTCTTGAATTTGCTAAGGCTTGTTTTGTGGCCTAACATGTGATCTATCCTAGAAAATGTTCCATATGCACTTAATAAGAATGTATATTCTATTGTTGGTTAGAGTGTTCTTTGTATGTCTGTTAGGTCCATTTGGTCTACAGTGTTGTTCAAATCCACTTTATCCTATTGATTCTCTATCTGGATGATCTATTCATTGTTGAGAGTGAGGTATTAAAGTCCCCAACTATTATTGTATTACTGTTTATTTCACCTTTTAGCTCTCTTAAATTTTGCTTTATGTATTTAGGTACTTCAATGTTGGGTGCATAAATATTTATAATTGTTGTATCTTCTTGATGTATTGACTGCTTTATCATTATATAGTGACCTGGGCATGGGCTCTAGGGCTGGCAAAACTCCTTGTCTGAGGATTCTAGTGAGCTAGAGCTATACTTCACTGAGTGCCCTGGTCATAGTGTGTCCCTGGCTTGGTTCTGCAGATGAGTAGAACTTCTGGTTGGGATTATGACTTGAGCACTGCAGGTATGAACTTGGTCTGCCAAGATCCATGTGCTGGTTGTTGCGAGGTCCTCCTCACTTCTCTTTCACACTCAGATTTCCAGTGGTTGAGTCCCACTGATTCCCCTAAAACCTCCATGGTGCGAGATCAGAGTAGCGGCTCCTGCAAAGTGACCCACAACACTGAAAGTCTGCTCAGAAGAACACTTCATAACATTCAGAGCCCTCCACGGCCTACCTTTGTATCCTTATCTCTCTTGGTTCAAATTCTTGGGCTCTTCCCTGCAGTCAAACCAATATACTTATAGTGTCAGGTCTATGGGTTCTTTCTCACTTAGTTTCCTGTCACCTAAATGGGGACACACTAATAGCAGAGCAGAAAGACTGACTTAAGAGTGGTGTAACTTCTCTATGCTTCCGTTTCCTTTGTAAAAGAACACAACAACAAAAGATAGAAGGCATACTTGTTGTAAGTTTTGAGGTATACATTAGCTAGTAGAGGTATTGAGCTGAGTTGACTGGTACTCATATAATGGACATTCAGTAATGAGTGACCTGTAATTACTGAGAGCGCCCTTCTTCAACTATGACCATTCAAGCCCTGCCATTTCATCAAGATTTTGCCTAAACATTTTTAAAATTGGAAAGAGCTTCCCAGTTGCTCCTAGCCCACAGTGATCTTTTACTGTTCTGAACTATCCAGTGCACTTATTTGACAGTTAACCTGGTAATGTTTTATGATATTTTTGTACTCTTGTGTGCACAGACGTTTTAATTCTATCTTTTGTTAGATATAACTTTCCAATGGAATTTCCTCTGTTGCCTGTAAGATTCTGAGACCCTTGTGACTGTGGCTTAAATATCCTTTAATCTCTAGTGTCCTGCAATGTGCTGGTTTCTTGGTAGGTGTATCAATAGGAGCTGTTTTACTTAATAAATGAATTTCTAGTGTTGATTGTTGCAGTCCTAGACAGAGTGAAAGGATCTTGTTGGGGACATGTGGATAGTCTTTTGTGCAGGTTTTGAGGTATTAGAAGGTATTACTACTCAGAATCTAAGCTCATGGTTATGAAAGAATTGATGGAGCTGGGAATGCTGAGCCTGCTGGCATCTCAGCTCCCCACCAGGGCCATTTGAACGCTTCACATTAGTAATAAGTTCCTCGCAGGGTAGTGTGGGCTTCCCATGAACAGCTAATTAGGGGGAGCAGGTTCATTACTGCAAAGTGGTTGAGTTTAGAACAAGCTAAATAAGAAGATTAAAATCATTTCAGAGGAAACATTTCATGGGATATTAATACATTGGCTGTAAATAATGAAAGATAATGAGAGCATTAAATCCTAGCAACAATATATTAACTGCAAGGGAACTAATTTGTAAATGAGTGCTGTGCTTCTCTCTGAGACGTGTTTTCATGTGCTGACAGGAATGCTGAGAATGGCCACCAAGGAAACACCTTTGGTAAGATTTGAGAGTAGCTTCTAATAACTTAGTTGTCTTGGGCTCATTGCAATGTTTGGGCTTGGATTCTTTAGCAGTGAAAAATAAATACCCCGAAGGGGAACGAAGATAAGGGTTTTGGTTTTTTTTTTTTTTTTTTTTTTTTTTTAGGAATTAGTAACATTCCCTTAATGGAGATGAGAAATTCACTGGATGTTTTCTCATAGTATATTTTTTATGTCACGCCCAGGAGTAGATGCCAAGTGCAGGGCTGTTACGGACATCCATAGGTGGATCGGTATGGGACAGAGGAACGTCGGTGGTGGCAGTTTTCCAGAGTCTAGTTTAACCCTCTTTGTAACAAGGGGTAGCAAGAGTGGGGCAGGTGCTTGGGGGAAAGGAGTTGGGATGGAGACAGGTAAGCCCCCAGGCTCTCTTCCCTTGCCCCTAATTTGTTCCAGAAGTCACCTCACTGTGAAAGCAAGAGGGGACTAGGTATCCAGAAGGGATAATGGAGAGACAGAAAAAAAAAAATCACTCTTGGTTTGTGTGGCTGGGCTCTGACCATACTTTATAATGAGAGTTTAAAGGCTGTTCTCTAGAGCCTATCAAAAGAACAAGCTGTGTTTTGTGAAATCTGGTGTCAGTGGGTAAAGGGAGGTTTGAGCTCTCTCTGACATTTACCTCTCTTCCTTTTTATTGACCTCAAATTTGAGTTAAATTACTATTACTTAACCTAGTCCAGCTCTTTGCTCTTCTTGCTAAACATCCCTCAACATCTCCTTTAATTTTATGGAAGCAGACATAGAGACATGAAGGTAGATTAGTGATTTACTATGGCTACAAATTAGTAGCTGAACCAAGAATAGAATACAAAACTAGGGATGAGCAGTTATTTGCTTTAACAATCACATGTTCTTTGTTATCAGCGAAGGACTTATTATGTTGCTAGGATACATTCTGGTCACTGTTGAAGGGCATTGTTCTATGTACAATGAAGACACTTGGCTTGATTCATTGCCTTGGAGTCTTCATAATTATATTATTTCTTCCTCCAGTTCACAAAACTTTCTAATTCATCATGAGTGTTTTAGTCAATATTACAAATGAGAAAGATCCTAGAGACTACAGGTTTCCTGCAGGACCTTCTTTGTTGATTACAAATCCAGTTTCACTAAATCTTGGCAAGGATAAAGCCATGATCTCAAGTTCATAGAAGACCTCACATTTCTCTTATTGTTTTCTATATTGTCCAGGAAATTCAGTATTATTATTGGAATGTCAGATTATATCTTTTGAGTTACACACACCCCAATATACAGGGATAAACTTAGACATTTAGTAGAGTCTCATTTTAAAGAATCAGATGACTCCCTGAACCTTTTCTTTGCATCTTAAACAATCAGGCAGCAAGAATTGGGAAAGGAACACTTTCCAAAGCAACACTTTCTTGCATAGAAATTTGAATGCTGATTTGTTCTGTAATCAGATTTTATTGGAGTCTAATGCAGTTTGGTTTATGATCCTTAAAAAAATAGTATTAACTATTTTCTGTTTTTTATCTACCCTTTTGTTAGATAATGAACGGTAAGTAGGTTTTTTCCCCCCTCTCTGTGAAGAGTAAAGACAGAATGTTCCAAGCCCATAAAAGCACTAGTACCATTTAGAATCCAAAATGTGAAAGGTTCAATGTAATTAACACAGAGTATCAGTTTGCTTCACAGCTTTTTAAAATTGACATATCATAGACAGTTGTACTGCTCCTCAGTTTGGTAACATTAATAAACAAGTGCTTGTAATTTAAGAGTAATTATGAATCCATCCATGTGTGATTTTCTAATGAAGTCAAATAAAGAAATCAGCAGTTGGGAGGCATTCTTTAGTTTTTAATTAGGAAACTAGCAGCAAGTTTAAGTCTCAATTTTCATCCAATTCTTCCTATTGTATTGCTCTTATGTAATGGTATGATAAAGTCATTGCATTAAGAGAATGCTGAGTTTGACAGCATAATACTTGGAACTATGAAATCTTTTTTTTTCCTGCCACATTCAGAAGCTGTACTATTAATCATGTAATATATTTGCACTTGGCAGAAATAAAATGCTTTGAGATCCTTGGACAGAAAGTGCTGTAGAAAATCATAGCACACTTCATTCTTCCAAATATTTTGTGAGGAAGACGTGTGGTATTATTGGACTTGTTTTGTATCTAGAGACATTTGACAACGTAACTGACTTAACCAAAGTCACAGTGTAAGATAGGAAAAGAAGACAGGTGTTGATTCTTGACACCTTCAAAAGACCTATCGATCAAAGCTGATTTATTACTCACTGAAATAGGGAGAATGCCCCCTTGATAATGTCTAGGATCTCAGAAGAGAAAGGTCAGAGGCAGAAATTTATAGGATTTGGAAATCTGTTTGAAATTAGAGCAAATTTCAGGGTGGGGATCTGAATAAGATATGGTAAAGTGCAAGTTATGCTTTAGGATTGGTGGACTAAGAATGTACAGCCTTTATACCCTTGTCTTCCTTGGCAAGAATTTTCTGGAACAAATAGTAGAAGCATATTAATTTAAGAGCCTTCTTTCTGTTGCCCCTTCCCTTCAGCATAGAGGGTGACAGGTGGGAATGGCATAGTGAGACAGAGGTAAGTAACCTTTATGTTGTGCCAGGTGTTGCTGATGGTTTCTTGCATTATTCAGTTCTCACAACCAATAGAATAATAACTAATGCACAAATTTTTCTATTAACCATAGCATGACATAGTGTAACATTCCCCACAGAATAAACAAGCAAATTCCCTACACAGCAGTGTGAGCCACAAAAGTGGGATTTATTTAATGAATGAATTTATTTATTTTTAAGACTTTATTTACTGATTTTGATCGCTTCTCGGCCTTTTGACTAAGATCAAGTGTATTTATTGATTTTGAGAGGGAGAGCACGTGCGTGCACAAGTGGGTGAGGGGCACACAGGGACGGAGAGAGACAATCCCAAGAGGGCTCCACCCTGTCAGTGTGGCCCACATTGGGTCCCATATCAGGCTTCACACTGGGCTCCGTGTGGGGCTCCAGCTCAGGAATCATGAGATCATGACCTGAGCTGAAATCAAGAGTTGGAGGCTCAACTGACTGAGCCATCCAGGTGCCTCTGTAAGTAGGGTTTATTTGATCCTCATAATAATCCGAGAAGTCACACAATATTATTATGTCCATTCTACCGATAAGAAAACTCAGGGATTTCTTTCTGAGCTCTAGTTTATCCCTTAGAATCAGGTTCTGGCTCTCTTCCAGATACTGTTTCCAACCTTACCCTGGTGACTTTTTGTGTTCTGCTCAGATTATGAAATCTTCCTTCCACCAACATGGCCTCCCAGGTGTACAATCTCTTCCAATTAACCTTTCTTGATCTCACCCTACTTTATAGACTTTCACAAACTACATTACAGAGTTTTCCAAATGCTCACAACTTCTCTTGCTTTGAAATAGTTTCCTTACCTAGGTGAGCCAAATCAGCTTATTGTCTTTCTTTCCTACTCCACATACTTTCCCTACCTCTGCTATTCTTTGTCAGGACTTTGCCTAACCTTAGAGCTAGTCCAAGGTCACTATAGCCACATAGCCAAGCACAACATGCTGGCATCTATTCAACAGCAGTATTAATATATCCTGCAGCCCTCAACTCAACACAGTTCTACATCTAGAAGGCAGCCTTATAGAGTTAAATGTGATGATTGAATTTATGTTTCGACTTGACTGGATCATAGGGTGCACAGATATTTGGTCAAACATTATTTTGGGTGTGTCTGTGAGGATGTTTCTGGATGAGATGAACATTTGAATTGGTAGAGCAGATTGCCCTCCCTATTGTGAGCCTCATCCAATCAGTTGAGGGCCTGAACAAAACAAAAAGACTGAATAAGAGAATTCCTTTTTCTTGACTCTTTTTGAACAGAGGTGTCTGTTTTTTCCTGCCTTTGCACTCAAACTGAAACATCAGGTCTTCCTGGGTCTCCAGCTGAATGCCTTCAGACTAGAACTACACCATTGGCTCTCCTGGGTCTCTCGCTTCCTAACTGCAGATCTCTGAGCTTAGAGGCAGGTGGGAGGTAGTTATAAGGAATTGGCTCAGGGGCGCCTGGGTGGCTCAGTCGGTTAAGCGTCCAACTTCAGCTCAGGTCATGTTCTCAGGGTTCATGGGTTTGAGCCCCATGCCGGGCTCTGTGCTGACATCTCAGAGCCTGGAGTCTGCTTTGGATTCTGTGTTTCCCTCTCTCTCTGCCCCTCCCCTGCTTGCACTCTATCTGTTTCTCTCTTAAGAAAACAAACTTAAAAAAAAAAAAAAGGAATTCGCTCACATACACAGTGATGGAGGCTGAAGAATGCAAGGCCTTTAGGCTCTGTCTCTACAGCTATGCGCAGTTCTTAAAAGCAAGGAGAAACTCTTTGCCACAGGCTTCAACGACTTGATTTGACTCCTATCAGTTTCCTCAGCTTTATCCCACACAATGCTCCCATCAAGCACCACCTCCCAACCATGGTGCTTTTTGCCTTGAAGAAGACAAATTCTTATACTCCCTAGGGCCTTAGCATGTGCTGTTGCCTCTTTCCACTGGAGTTATCCCACATCCTCTTCATTGGGTTGGCCCCTTCTCATCTTTTATGTCTAACCTCCAGTGTCATTCCTAGGACAGGTCTCCTCTGACTGGTCTATCCAAAGTGACTGTGGCTTATTCCTCCTGTCACATTATCACCTTGCCTTGTTTATATATTTTATAGCAGCTCTCACAATCCATAATTTTCTTAATTAATGTAAGATCCATGAGGGAAGATATCATGTTTGTCTTGTTTTCAGTTCTGTGGTACTTATCCAAGGCCCAACAAATAGAATGTGCTGCAGAGGCATGTGTTGAATGAATTATATTTATTGTGTACCTACATGTTCCTTTTAATTAATACACTTTATCATATGCCCTCTGAGAACAGAGCCCAATGTTAGGTACATGGAAAGACATAAATAAAGTGGTGTTATTGGGTCTTACATTACAGGAACTTGGACAAGTCTTTTTACCTTTCTGGAGCTCATCTGCTTTGTAAATTGAGAAGATTAGATGCAAAAAAGAGTACAGCCTTTTATTTCTTCCACACATTTATGGTCATGGCACATTCCCCTTAGTAATTTCTCTCATTGAGTGCAGTGAATTTTGGAGAATTGTTCCGTGGATTCTTCAACCCTTTGCCTTAAAATAAATGGACTCTGTTATCCCCCATGGTTCTCAGAACATTTGTGCTACATTTATGATACCTGCCTTCATACAAAAGTAGTTGTGTGAGTCATCCAGTAGCCATTCCAGGATATTTTATCACATTTTCAGTGGCAAAAATATAAAATACAGGTGAAATACTTTAAAAACACTTCTTTATTAAGAACATTCTTTATTAAGTGATCTTTATGTGCTAAATATTCTGCTAGGTTCCTTGGAAAGAGTAGTGAAAAAAACACATCTAAAGCTTACTGCTATGGAGCTTTTAGATAGGTGGGTGAGGTAGACATTATATAAATGATTGTAAAAATGGATGTATTATTATAAACAGCTAAGTTATCTGAAGGAAGGATGAATTTCTGTGAAAATGTGTAACAAAGGAGCCTGACTTAGGGGTGGCAAGGAGTCTTCTGGGAGAAAGTGATGAAGCATAAAGGATGAGTAGGCTGTTAGCTTGGCTGGAGGTGGGAGAGAAAAGAGGAAGGGAGAATATTTCATGTAGAAGGAGTGGCTTGTACTAAAGCCCTGTGGGAGAAAATAATTGCTGAACTGAAGGAAGGTGTTAGTGGGGTTGGAGACTAGAAAATAAGAAGAAGATGGTACTATTTGATGCTTGAAAGGTGGGCAACGTGCAGGAATGTAGGACCTTGTAGTCAACATACAAGATATTGGTATTTGTGATTTGTGGGAAGTCAATAATGGCTTTTATAATGGTGCCGCCATGATCAGCTCTTGGTTTGGAAAATGTCACTCAGGCTGCTATGTGGAGAATGTGCTGGAGACAGGTTAGTGTGTAGGATGACCAGTTGGTAGTAGACCATTGTAGAAGCTTTTGTAAGAGATAGTAGCATAGATTAGGGCATGGCAGTGGAATGGGTTAGCAGTGGACATAGTTGAGAAATATTTAAGCTAGGATTCTGGTTTGATGCCATTCACTAACATTGAGAACACTGGAGTAAGATCAAGTTTTAGGGGCAGATCATGAGTTCAGTTCTGTACATGTTGAGACTGAAATGCCTCCAAGCTATTCAATTGGAGATTTAGACGTATTATTAAACCTATTATTTGGAAGCTCAGAGAAGAGGTTTGATCTTGAGAGTCTTCGGGACTGGAAATGCTAGTCAGAGACATGGGCCTAGATGAAATTGCCCAAGAAGAAAACAAATTGTAAGAAAAGAAGGTGGTAGAGAGCACAATCTCAAGACAATCTACCATGGATCCTGTTAAAGGACAAAGAGATAGCAAAGGAGGCAGAGATCCAAGACTAGAAAGGAAGGGGAGGGGAGTGGAGTGTCATGGAATCCAAGGGAAGGAGTGTTTTAAGCTGGAGAGACCGGCACGTGCTGTCAGGCAGACTGAACACTAAAAAAAAAATTCTCTCTGGATTTATTGACATGTAACTCAAAGGCTTTTTCAATGGTGTGTCGATCATAGAAGCCATCTAGGTGTAATTTTTAGTAAGTGGGAGGTGAGAAGTGGAAATTGGATTTAATCAACTCTTAAGAGACTAGCTGTGAAGGAAAGTAGAGGAATTAAATGCTGTGGAGTGATGAGGGATTTTTTTTTTTTTTTTTGAAGATGGGATAATCTTGAACATGTATAATTGCTAATGGGAAGGATCCAATTGAAAGGAAGAGGTTGATTTATATAGGAGAGAGAAGGTCTCAGAAAGAGGGGAAGGTAAAGCCTCCACAGAGTAGAGCTGGCCTGGGGAAAGGGTCACCTTCTCTAATATAAAAGGAAGAATGAGGCATAAATATGAGCATACACGTTTGAAAATTCATTGATTATTTCTTCTTTATAATTATGTACTCATTGTTGTAATTCTTCTAATCTTTGGCTTTAGGGGAGGGAAGAGATCTTCCCCAGTTATTTTGCTTCCCTTTTATTTTAAAGAGCACTTACAGCATCATTAAACCTTCTGTTTTCTTCATTTTGCTTCCCAACAGCTTCATTAACATTTTCCTTTATTTGAATTCTCATTCATGACCTTCTATATAGGATGGAGACAAATTGCTTAATACTGCAAAATTAGCCCCTCTAACAAAATATTTATGCTGTTTTCAAAAAATAGATGTGTGTAACTTTTTCAGAAAGTGTATAAACATGACAAGTGACTAAAATTCTGGATTTGTAATGATTGCCTTTAGTTTCTAGATTAAAGCAAGCATTCTTGCTGGTTGCAGAGAAACCAATTAAACAGGCAACTTATTGGAAGCAATTGTGAGTTTGGGAAGGGACCAAGGGAACAGAAAATTGTGTAATTTCAAATATATAATGCCTCAATTCTTTGTGTTGGTTAAGTCTCTTTAACCTTCTGTGATAGGTAACCTGCCTAGAATTCTAATTACTCCTGTGTCCAAAAACTTCCAGGGATACAATCCAGTCAGAGCATTATTTGCAATTTGAGCACTGAGCAATTGATCAGTTCCATACAGGGGTGAGCCATTTTGTTTCCAAGACAACACAGAGTTGGACTTTAAAATCATCGATCTGGTTGCTTTGGCTGCCTTAATGGTGAAATTAGATTGATGGCGCATGATCTGACAATCGTTTGGTGATCTCTATTAGTCTTGGTCTTTCCACTGTAGGCTTAGCTATGCACCATCCCTACATCTTTACCGTCAAGGTGAATCCGTTCTGCTGATCATCTTTACAGAGAAGACGTTTTAATTCTAACATCATTTCCTTACTCCAACTTCAATACCTGCAAAATAGGCTGTACACTAGAACTCAAGGAGTAGAATCATCCTGTCTCTCAGCTACCCTTCATTGTCATCACCAACTCCCACACCATTTCCCTTTAAAAGATGACCTGGCTGCAAAAAAAACAATTACTCAAGGAGGCATCTGATTTCACTCTCTTTCTACTCTTGACCAATCGTGTGATACATTTCCAAAGAGTTTGTCAGATTTTTCTTCAATGTGTTTTCTTCTGAAAATGGCAAATCTCTGGGGATAGTTTCAGGCTGAAGTTCCACTCGAGTTTATGAATGGGACAGGTCACCATGATGTGGAATTGCAGGCAAACTTTCATGGAGAACAGTCAATTTGAATTTAACTTTGAAGATGGCAATGGGGAGAGTAGACAAAGTGAGAGAAATGGGTTTCCTAGATGGGGAAAGAGTATTATCAGAGCATCCAGTGAGGGAATGGCATGGCAGTTGGGGAAGACAGAAAGTCAACCAGATTGCTTGAACTAGAGAAGCAGAGACAAACAAGGAATAGTCAATAAGTGTTATCTTGAGCACCAACCTGAGGTAATTGGCATTGGCTGTCTGGAATGGTATATGGAAGAGATTCTGAAACAGACTCTGTGCTGTGGAAAAGTACTGTGAATGCTTTGCAATGTCTGCCAAGGATAAAGTGGGGAGGCATTGGCACATGTGCCATGCATATGGTATTCCAGCTATAGATATCCTACTAATGGAAACTATGAAAAGAGGTGTGCTGATAGGATATTCCAGAGAAGGTTTGGAAGCTTGGTTCTTTTTTCCACTTCTTATCATTGGAAAACGCTAAGTAATTTTTCTTCTCTATGCTTCATTTCCTTTCTTAGAGTCATTTAAAAATATCCTTACATTGCAAGATAAGGTAGATGAGGTTTTGCTACACATGTACACACACACACACACACACACACACACGCACACAATTGGTGTGATGTTTTTTGTTCTCAGAATGAGTTCCTATTCTAGATCTGAAGATGAAAATATTTAAGACAAAAAAAATTAAGTATCAGCTTGCCCAATCATTTTATTTTACAGAGAAAATAAGGTTCACATCGATACAAGTAGCCAATATATAGTAAAGTTGATAATGACCAGACATTCTACAATGAGGTATATACTCTATAACCTTGCTTCTCAAAGCCTTCGCTGTCACATCAACATGTTGAAAATATTAATACTTCTCTTGATGCAAATACCAGTTCCTCAAATATCACCCATACAACCTGTTGATAAGATGAAGCTTAGTTTATTGTTTACACCGACACAGAACTTTGGTAGTATCTTGGAACAGAAAGGCAAGATCAGAATTTATTGAGAAGTGGAATTTTCGTTTAGGCCATGTACCTCAATAAAGAAACATCAGTGGGATTGGGTAAGGATCATGCTACAACAGTCCAGGACTGATGGGAACACCAAGGCAAGGATTTTAAGGCAGCAGATTTCAGGACTCTTAGGGCAATCATTGTCTGCCAATACTTTCCATTGAAGAGTTGATGAGTCTTTTGGAAAGTTTCTGTACTGAACAACCAAATAATTCATCTGACCAAGAGGCTCCTGAGAAGTAAAGCAATACTAATGTAGTGAAATAGCAAAATCATGTTAATGTGGACAATAAGATCTGGTTTCTATTCTCAGTGTCTTGACTGAGTGTGAGAGTAGATAATTTCAGTTCTTATTTCATAGCATGTACTACCATAAGCTGGCGAGGTAGCTCATGGATGCAGTGGACCGGTAAGGGGCTCTGGCAACCCGGGCCCTGACCTGGCCAAATCTGAGGGCAAGAGAGATATATTTACTGTCATACCCATTTGTGCCCCAACTGGTCAGCATACTGGCTTAATGTCTCTGTCTTAGCAAAGAGATAAATACAAACATTTCCATGGCAGTATTGTTTTTAACAACATAAAATTAGAAATAACTTCAATACCCATCTTCAAGAGAATGAATTGATAAGTTGTGATATATTCAAATAGAATGGGATATTGGACAATAGTGAAGAAGAATGAGTTACAGCTACACATATCAATATGTGACTCGTAAATAGAATCTTAAGGCAAAAAACCAAGTTGCCAAAAAACATATACAGTATTATAACCTTTACATACACAAAACTTTTCTACATTTTGGGTAGCATAAACATCTGTGAAAGCATGTAAAAGATGAACTGTGGATGGTGGTTATCTCCTCAATCTGGGAGAAGCTCCATGGGGGACTTCACCTGCAATGCTATTGATACTTGTAAAGTTAGATGATAACTTCACAGGTGTTTAACATATTCTAATTTTATACCTTTCATATACCTTAAATATTTCCTAATAACTTTTGAAACATTAAAAAAAATTTTTTTAAAGATGCCAAGGCTTAGATAAGTGAATAACTTTCCCAAAGCCCAACAAATCAGACAAAGATCTGGGTTTTTGCTCTTCTGGGGAAAAGTGCCGTAAGTCCTAGTGATTAGCGTGTGTGTGTGTGTGTGTGTGTGTGTGTGTGTGTGTGTGTGTGTGGTGGACCCAGGAGGAGGGAACACATTCATGGTGATTCAGTCAACACTGTTGCCAGCCTCTGGGCACCAGGTTTTCCTGTACGTGTCTTCAATTGTCTGCTGCAGAGAGGTTAGTGGTTGCCGTAATTCTCTGAGGACAACTATCCTGGGAAAGAGTTGGGAATAGATGGGAGTGGAAAAGAGATTTGAACCCACTATTATTTTATGAGACAAGACCATCAATTGTTCCTTGTGAATTGAGAGAGTGATCTAATTTGGGGGCCTGGGGCTACAGGTTGCCTGAGTGACAACTTCTCAAGTCAGAAATCAGGTTAGGGTAGCCACAGTTAGGCTATAAATGCAACATTTAAATAATAAGCATGAATAAAACAAGAAGAACACCTGGGATGCATTTAAATTTTTACTGAAATGTCCAATAGAAATGCCTGCTGGATTCCTATTGATTTTTAAAATGAGCTTGGTAGTGTTTATCAATGCTATTTTAGTTCAATGAATCTACCACTTAACTTTCTACAGCATAACAAAGGGGGAATAAGTGAATGTTCATGCAGAGATTGGCTTGCCTCCCACTTTGACATGGAACCAGTGCTGCTGAAGCTCCAGCAAACTTAGGGTGATTGACAGCACATGCATAAAGCAATTATTTTCAGTATCTCTACTTTGCAATTACCTTAAAATTTGAAAATGGATAATTAGTTCCTAATTCTTTAGTCAATAATAATAATAATAATAATAAAAACCAAACCTCAGCCTTTGAGCTAGGCTGAGCATGGCAGTGTTATTCTGAACCTTTCCAAACACTCCAGTTAACCTGTTATATGCCAAGTGGCTTAGCTCAAAAAGGTATCAAGTATTTTAACTTGTAATAATGTTAAAATACTTGATATCTTTTTTTGGTATCAATGCACATATATCCCAACAAATCAGATGAATTCATTGGGGTATGTGTGCATTTGATGCATATGGTAGAACAATCTTTTCTTTGTCCTCTTTACCTAACTCTTAAACACTGTGGATTTATGAGCCCAAAGATCACAGTTAAGGCTTTGTGGAGGGAGAATACTAGGGTTCTTAGAAGTCACAGTAATACCTTTCACAGAGTCTTTGAACTCAAGGAAGGATGGCGTGTGTGAACTCATGCTTCCTTGTCAGGTGCTCTAACCCACAGTAATTTGTAGATTTTTCACTGAGGACTGAGAGAGCAAAAAAGAAAACAATATCTTCACAATAACAGACTGTATCAAATTTAAGGTGATTTTGTGAAAAGTTCACTGCCAAATAAGAATTACCGAATAAAAATCAGCCAATGACATAAAGACATCTCAGGAATGCTCTTTGCTTAGAATTTTGGTAACAGAGGGAGTCTTGGTATATTATAAAATGAACATCTTAGAAATACTTAGCTTAGATTAACAAAGACTAGCAGTAACATTGCATACAGAAAGCTTGAAGTCCCTAGGCAAAAAAACGGTACAGTTCATTTGGAAGAAAATGCATCACTGCTGTGACGTTAATTACTAATTTCCAAGTTCCAATTTTTAGTATATATGCTGCTGTCAGTGCAAGCCCCTAATTTCCCAGTTGCTTAATGTGACACTAATAATTTGTAACTTGAATTATGTTCGTGTGGTTTTTATCTTTAAGCAAATAATCTTTTGAGTGTGATTTATTTTGCACATACGGATTCTTTATCAAAGTTCTAAACAAATGTTACTTTTCCTCCCTGGCTCTTTCTCTCTTTTTTCCTCCCTTCTTCTTTGCTGACTTTCCTTCCTGTTCCATCCCTTGTGCTCCTCACTCATTTGTTCTTTGGGTTCCATAACTAAATAAAATCTCAACAAGCTAATGATTTTGTATTTCCAGCAGATACATAGTCTTCAATGAACAAAGTTAGTGGAGGAATACAGGCAAGAATGACAACCGGGGACCTGCCTCAACCTACTTCCCAGGACTGATGGTAGCCCCAAGAATTAGCTCAGGAATAGCTAATATTTTACTTGCCCATCCTGGCGAGAGGGGAACTGGGTCTGGATTTGATCTGACTTTTTAAAAACTTCCCTTTTCTGTATCTCACTTATTGGGAGGCGATCTCACAGGTTTTACAAGCAAAACAAAACCTTGTAGAGCCCTAGTTTATCTAAGAACGTCTAGTTTGCCCCTTTTCATTAATTAGACTTAATCTAAAATTTGGAACTGAAAAAAAAACACTCGATATTACCAGACGTTATAAGAAGTGACTTCTGCTGACAGTGTGATTTCTCCTTGATGTTTACTGGGACTCCCTCAGTGAATACTAATGTTATATTTAGGTTGGAAACTGTGAATCATGTAAGTAAAGCACAGTCTTTTGCTTTTTTTTTTTTTTTTAAGTAGAAGAGGACAAACAGTTTTGTTTGGTTATGCAGTCTCCAAAATATTGTTAAGTCTTTTTTTTTTAAACATTTATTCATTTTTGAGAGACAGAAAGAGACAGAGCACCAGTGGGTGCTCCAGTCTCTGAGCTGACAGCAGAGAACCTGACCTAGGGCTTAAACCCATGAACCACGAGATCACGACCTGAGCTGAAGTCAGACACTTAACCGACAGAACCACCCACTTGCCCCTATTGAGTCTTAATACATACTTAATTATGATCTTAAAGAGGGAAATGAAAAAAAAAAAGAGCTTAGAAAGCTTTTTATTGATTACTGCAGAAAGGTCAATTTGTATCAGAAATGGGCTTGCTTTGGCATTTCAGTTATTTTGTAATCATTTATCTTCTTGTAATTTAAATAGACTATATTAGAGTCAGAAGACCTGTGTAGTAAATTTAGATTTGAAACGAACTAGCACAATTAAGAGAACTGTGCCTGGACTATGCAAAAAAACCTCAGGTATAATAAAGAAGTTATGTGCCCAAATGGAAACCCTACAGTGAATTATCCAGTACCCACAGTGAGCCTTCAAAAATGTAAATATGATTTCCTTTGTTAAAGCAACTTTTTAGACAAATTGATGGCAACCACATGTCAAAGCTTAATTTCAAACTTGCCATAAGGAAGAGTCTTCTGAAAAAGCCAATTCAAAGACTCCCCCTTGGCAGAGAGATTTTATATGAATGTTTAATCGAAGGTGATAAGAATATTAGGCTTCTCACAAGACCTGTCAGGTAGGCGGGTGATAGGTAATACGTTTTCCAGAAGGAATTCTTAATTTCAATAAAGTCTACCAGAAAACTGTTTAGGCGTTTTTATTAAGGATGACATATATTTCCTAGAAGGGGTTGCACATTATATCTCATAAAATCCATGTTTGGTACAATTTTCTTTCTCATGTCAGTTCCCTGTTTGTAACCCTCAAATTGCTTCCCCTACTACATAGAATAAAATCCAGATCCATATAAGACCCCACACCCTGCTGATGTCATTACCCATTACTCGACCCAATTCCCATTTCTCATTTCCGATTACTTCCTTCATGTTTCTTGAATGTGTCAACGATGCTCCAACCTCAGGTCTTTGTCCTGGCTGTTCCCTCTGCCTGGAATGTGTGTGTCTGATATAACTACATGGCTTACCCTCTCTTTATTCATGTCTCTGTTGAAATGTGAACTCATCTAGAATTATAGCCCTCCCAGCTTCATCCCTTAACTGTCACGCTACTTCGCCTGGCCTGTTTAGATTCTAAATGCCACTATCTGGCATTACAACCTCTGTTTACTGTTTATTGTTCCCATGAGAGCATGAATAAATTCCATGAGGGCAGGGACTTTATTGCATTTGTTAATATATTCCCAGGGCCTCGTTCATAGCACGTTTGGGCTAAATTGTACCCCCCCCCCGCAATGCATATGTTGAAGTCTTAACGCCTCCAGTACCACAGACTATGACCATATGGGTCTTCACAGAGGTAATTAAATTAAAATGAGGTCATTGGGGTGGGCCCAAATCCAATAGGACTGGTATTCTTATAAATAGAGGAAATGTAGACACAGACAAATATAAAGGAAAGATGATGGGAAGACACAGGGGGAAGACAGGCATGCCAAAACCAAGGAGAGAGGCCTGGAACACGTACCTAGGTCATAGCCCTCAGAAGAAATTAACCCCACCCATACCTTGATCTCAGACATGCAGCCTCCAGTACTCTGACAAGATACATTTCTGTTGTTCAAGCCACCCAGTCTGTGGTCCTTTAATGACACCTCTAGCAAACTAATACAGTACATATGCCTAATAAGTGTTTGTTAAATTAATAGATGCATGGTTTGGAACATTTTTGTAAGGATAAAAGGTAGTGATAGTGTTGAACACTTATCCAGAAAAGGAACATAGTGGAAGACTTCTCAATAGAAAGTAAAAGTTGGCCTGGAAACAAGGTATTGACGTGATGGAGAGTAAGGATGCTTCAGCCTCGGTGTAGCCACTGAGAGTTCTCATCTGACAAGGACAGAGCACCCAATACATTCAGGTCTTGGAGGTAACTTCATCTCTCAGAGGTTTGAGAATACAGTGCACTGCTACTTGGGGCTTGACTATTACCAACAGAGAGAACATAAGGGTAAATGATAGATGGTATCCTGATGTTAAAGGAAAAGACTGTCCTCTTGGAGTGTGCCATGGTCAAAGATGTGGGTTATTGTCACTTAGGAAAATCAGACAGAAAACTGAGAATGGAAAAGATAGGTATTAATTCCATTACTTAAAAACACTGCCTGGAAGAAACACAGGTGGGTCTAAAAAACATAACTCCGACATTGCAGTTACAGTGGACTTCAATGAGGGTGTAAACAGGAGCCCAGATAAAGGATCCACAGGCAGCATATTCACAAAACACAGAGGGAGGGTCACATGGCTAAGAACAGATACAAAAGGGTGGCATAAATCAATAAGACCAGGGCTAGGAAGGCTGCAGGCAAGAATGCTCTGAGATTCCAAAATGCTAAGGACAGCAACATTTCAATTTTGATTTAACATGTTGGCGACTCCAAACCCAGGAACATTTCTGAGATGCCCAAAGCCTGCTTCTTGAAACAGATGCTGTAATGCTAACTGCCCATGACAAAGGGAAAGCAAAACTGTTCAGGTCTGATTTTATTTCCATATTCTTCATCCACAAAAATGATTTCAAAACTGGAAAAGCCCAAGCAAGTGACGTTAAGAAGGAATTGCAGTTCATACTAGGTCAGGATAGTAAATGAAGAATTAATCGTATTTAATGAGGTCAAATCCCAGACCCAGATGAATAATATCCCAGAACCGCGAGAAGATGTGCTGGTGTGCTGCCAGACTATCCTCATTCACTTTTGAGGAATAACAGTGACTAACAAAATGGAAATAGTTACAGATGTGCAGTGTTATGCCAATTTCCCAAGATGGGGAGAAGATAATTTCTGAAAATTATGCATGATTGAACTGACCATTGATATTTACTATTAAACAGGATGTTAGGCAGATGGTTTGTAAACACTTCAGGAAGGAAGTAGCAGTCACTAGTTGTCATCCGCCGTCACTACTGTTTATACATGCATTGTCATGACATCCAAGTTGCTGAAAGTAATGTGGCAAATCGAGCTCATTTATTTTTGGAAGTTACCCACTGGTAGATCAGGGGAGCATCTGAGACATACTTGATCTTGATTTTATTAAGGTATCTGTGTCCGATGACACCCATTATTTCTTCTTCCTTTCTTTTTATTGATGTATAGTTGACATATAACATCATACTAATTTCAGGTATATAAGATAACAATTTGGTATTTGTATATATTGCCAAATAATCACCACAATAAGTCTAGTTAACGTTCGTCACCATACATAGTTACACATTGTGTGTGTGTGTGTGTGTGTGTGTGTGTGTGTGTTGAGAATTTTCAAGACTTACTCTCTTAGCAACTTGTAAATACTGTAATATGGTATTATTAACTATAGTCTGCACATTACACACCCATGATTTATTTATTTCATAATTAGAAGTCTGTATGGATTTTCTTTTTTGATGACAGCCTCTTTTAACTGCCTTGTAGGAAGTCATTTCCTCAATCACAACATGACAATCTTCCTCCACAGAAGCTTTTCCTCTTTATGGCTTAGTTAGAGGGGCCACTGATCTTCTAAGATAGAATTCTTAGTAATCTTTGATGCTTTGCTCCTTTTTCACCCTGAGCCTATTGTCTTACCTTTCTCTCACTGCTCTGGATCATACTCTGTGCTGCCACCAGAGTTATCTGAAAATAGAACTGATTATGCTCAGAACTCTGCTGGCTCTTTAACATTCACAGGATAAAGACCCAGCACCTAATACAAAACCCTGTACAGTCTGCTCCTGGCTTTGTCAGCAAAACAATTCCTTTCCAAAGCACTGTGTCCCATCTTTGATTTTGCTATATTGAACTTTCCCTTACTCTTATTTTCGTACACCATACTTTTAATTCCTTGCCGTTATAAATGCTATTCTTTCTGGTTACTGTGTCTCATTTCCTTTTTTGTTTGGCAAACGCCTACGCCTACTCCAAAGCCAAGCCATTGTCACCTGTGTGAAGTCACTTCTGACTCTTCAGGCGGAGTTAAGCATTTTCCTTTTTATGTTCCCACATGGCTTATTCATATTTTTATCATTGAACTTACCTGGCGGTAGAGAGGCTACTTCTCCACCCCTCCTCTGCTAGCCATTTCACTGCATCTTCCAGAGCTGCTCTTTGTCAAATACATTTTACTTTTTTCTTTTGAGCATACACATGCTCAATTAATGTTAAAAAGTCAGATAAAACAAAAAAGGTGGAATGAATCTTTTTATTGGCAAGATGGAGACATTTGGATTCACAGTTAACTGAACAGTGATATCCAGAGTGTAGTTTAATGGATGATTAAGACCCTGCTACTTGAATTCTTTCATGTTGCTTCGTTTCTACCTAGAGATTTTTATTTATCTTCATTCATTATTTCCAAGGCCTCTCAAATCATTATAAGAAGTGTCTTCACAGTTAACCCTTGCATCTATACTTTCTTTTCCTTTTTAAAGTTTATTTTTATGTATTTTGAGTGAGAGATAGAGAGCAAGGGGGGGGTGGTGGGGACAGAAAGAGAGAGGGAGAGAATATGCCAAGCAGGCTCCACACTGTCAGCACAGAGCCTGATGCAGGGTTTGAACTCATAAAACTATGAAATCATGATCTAAGACGAGGTCAAGAGTTGGACGCTTAACTGACTGAGTCACCCCAGTGCCCCTGCATCTGTACTTTCAGTGTGTATCTGGGACACCTGGGTGGCTCAGTTGGCTAAGCATATGACCCTTGATTTCGACTCAGGTCATGATTTCACAGTCGTGGGATCGAGCCCCAAGTCCTGCTCTGTGCTGACAGCTGGGAGCCTGCTTGGGATTTTCTCTCTGCCCCTCCCCCACTTATGCACATGTTTTCTCTGTCTCAAAATAAATAAACATTTAAAAAATCTCTTTGAGGGGCGCCTGGGTGGCGCAGTCAGTTAAGCGTCCGACTTCAGCCAGGTCACGATCTCGCGGTCCGTGAGTTCGATCCCCGCATCAGGCTCTGGGCTGATGGCTCGGAGCCTGGAGCCCGTTTCCGATTCTGTGTCTCCCTCTCTTTGCCCCTCCCCCGTTCATGCTCTGTCTCTCTGTCCCAAAAATAAATAAAAAACGTTGAAAAAAAAATTAAAAAAAAAAAATAAAAAATCTCTTTGAGTCTTTTGGGTTCTACTGTATTTGTGTTCTCTCAGTAGGGAGAGGCAGAAACACAGGATGCTCTCTGTCCCCTGCTCATTTAGGGGCCACAGATAGATCCCTGTCTTCCCTCCCTTCTTTCCTAACAGGACTTGATCTCTCTTGACTCTGCCTCTATCCCGGCATATACCCCGCTCTTACCATCTGTCTGTAGCGCTACGTCTATCTTTATCACTGGTGCCATACTAAGTGGTTTACCTGAGGTAACTGACTGGCTTCTTAATCACCCTGACAGAGGAGTGAGTCTCATGCACAGGATGTGTAGATTGTAAAGGATAGAGCCTTAAGCCTGGATCTGGTGGGTTCCAGGGGATCAGCCCTGCCCCCACTGGCTCACTTCAGCCCCCTCTTCATATCCTGGTCCATTCCTTTTGCCAACCCTCCTTTCAAACTCCACATCCTGTTTTCTGCAATTCTAGCTCTTTTCTCTTTTTACAGCCAAACTTCTTGAAAGCACAGTCAATTCTCGGTATTCACTCAAGGTCATTTCTTTGAATTTGCTTTCTGCCCTGTCACCTTACTTAAACAACTCTCTTGAAGGTCACTAACAAAAACAGTGATCCTTCTAATGGCATTTCCTTGATCTCCATCCTTCTCATTTTGTTTAGAGCTTGAGACACCATTTATACCAAACCTTGGAAACTTTTTCCTTCTCTGTTATCTGTACATCCTAGGCCTTTCCAAGCTATGATCACAAAAATAATCTTTTACATTCAAATGATCATGTCTTGCCCAAAGGAATTCTAGTGTTTCATTGAGTTTTCTTTCCAAACATCTTCAGAGAGTTCCAGGGAGTTCTTTCACACGTCATAGATTTTACTCTGATTGTCACAGGTCGTACTAGCTGGCCAACCGAAATGACGCTGCTGTGTCATTTTTCAGCACGCACCATTTTATCATTTCAAGTTGGATTGTCCTAGATTTCTGCCATTCTCCATGTCCTATTTTCTTGTCTCCTTTTTACATTGCTGCCTCCATGGCCAGTGACCTTGGTAACTGATGTCCTCTGCTGGTGACTGCATTTACTTAGCCTTAGGGAGGGGACTTTTTCTTCCCTTAACTGCTCTTTTTCCCAAACGTGGAACACATCCTCCAATTACTACTAAAAATGACTCCTCTTGTGGCCTAAATGCGGGCCTAAGCCTGACCTCAGAAACCCTTACTGACTTCTACCCTGGGAATCCCTTGCCCATAATCAGTGCTCCTCTAGAGACTCATGCCTTCTTTCCTCTCCATAAAACATTTATTTTAGAAAGCTTCTTCATCTTCCCTCTTTTACCATTTTTTAGTCTGTGAGCAAAGTCCTTTACCCACCTTCTCTTACCTCTGTATCTTTTTGTTCTTCTCAATACCTCAAATATAACTTCTATGTAGCTAATGAAATCTATCTAATTCTGATATTCTCCCTGAACTCCAGATACACCTTTCTAGATAATTTACTCGAAATTGCCACTGAAATGTCTCGTAGGCACTTCAAGGCAATGTTTTGGGGAGCCACTTCTTTCTTGTGTAGAGAGCTGTGGCAAAACTTTATACTCTAGGGCTTTCAAAATTATGTTGCAGGTGAAAACCTCTTTCCTTCCACCATGTTTTGTACTCTTGATCGATTCTGGGACTGGAGCTTTTATACCTTGGCCTTGCACATGGCTGAGTGCCCAGTTGTGGGCTGTGGCCAGTGTTCCCTGCTCGCTCACTCTTTCTGCTTTTGTCCAAAACTCCTGGGGACCATGGACCTTCAAGCTGCACACAAAACCCCTACAGGCATTCAGGCAAAGATGGGGTAGCTTTAGTCAAGATTACTGCATGGGGAATTCTTGTATTACATGGAAAGTTTTACTACATCACCTTTAAGATTCTCACCAGCTCTAAGAATTGGTGCTTTTATAGGATAAAATGTTTAATGTTTTCTTATATGGCTACATTCCCTTGATTTAGTTGAAAGTCTTTGTCATTTATATATGTGTTTTAGGCTGATGTTAAATTTCCTTTATGGATTTGTTTGAAATGAATGGGTCATTACTTGCAGCTTGGACAGTTTTTGGCTTATGTGTCTTATTCTGACTTTGATATTTGTTTTGGCAGAGAAAAACTCCTGATTAGCACAGTGGCAGAAACTGTTGGTTTTCTTGCACACTGTTCTCTTTCCTCCATAGTTATTACTATTTTCAGCTGGATATATAGCAGTCTTTCTGACCTTCTAAGCTCCTTGGTGTTGGGTGTGACTGTTCTAAATATGAGAAATATGATTTACAAAAGTTCCGTGTGTCCTTGCATGGGATATGACTTGCTTTTCCCTCCCTCCGATGGCTGCAGTACAGATATAGTAGCAAAGCATCCTAGACTATCAATGTTAAGTGCAATAGTCTAAGGATGGATGAGCGATCATGTAGTAGGAGCCTGGGTCCCACATGTGGAACTCCTACCATGTAAGCCCAGTTGGTGAGAGGAAGACCTTCAATCTTGTTTAAGTATATTATTTTGGGTCTTTATGTTATCAATCAATTAAAATTTTATCCTAAGAAAATACAGCAGGCTTGTCTTCTTTTCTTTTTTTTAATTATTCCTTAGTTAAAAACTTTATCTTCTCTCTATCATTTTGGTAACTGCTATTTACATATGTAAATAAACAAAGCTGCGTATTGAAAGTAGATTATCTTGGTGGGCCCTGAAAACTGGACAAAGATTTTATTTTATTTTATATTTTATTTTATTTTATTTTATCTTATCTTATTTTTATTTATTTTTTATTTTTTTAATGTTTATTTATTTTTGTGAGAGACAGAGACAGAATGCAAGTAGGTTAGGGGCAGAGAGAGAGGGAGACACAGAATCTGAAGCAGTCTCCAGGTTTTGAGCTGTCAGCACAGAGCCCAACACGGGGCTCAAACTCACGAGCTGTGAGAACATGACCTGAGCTGAAGTTGGACACTCAACCGACTGAGCCACCCAAGCGCCCCTATTTTATTTTATTTTATTTTATTTTTTAAATGTTTGTTTATTTTGAGAGACAGAAAGAGCCCCCCAGCAGAAGTGGACAACAACTTGCAGAAGACACTGGAAAATGTGGGGGGAAAGGAAGCCACCTGGAGGTGAAATTATGGTGGACGAAGCCTTGTTTTTCTAGTATAATACTGATGAAGGTTCAGTGTGGCCCGGGAAAATAAGGATTCTATTGGAATGGTTACCAGAGAATTTAGTTGTTTCCAAGGGGAAGGGAAGTTGGAGAACGTACAAGTTAAAAATTGTAGAAGCAAATTCTTTAGACAAACAGGAAAACTTGAATTGAGTGTTTCTCCTTGAATGAGAATCATGGAGCATGACCAACAATCCCCAATGGCTCAGGAAGGTTAGGAGAGACTGAGACAGCCTTGAGTTTGGGGAGTAGAGAAGGCACGGGTAAGGGAGGGAACCAGCACAGGAGTACTGGGTCTCAGGAAGCACATTAAGTTGGATGAAATGACTGGACATGGACATCTGGAGCTCAGGGTCTCCAAATAAACACCAGTGGTTCAAAGCTGGACTCTAACTATATCCTAGGGTTGGGATTGCTGACCTGGGTATAGTCTATAACCTTTTATAATCTCAAGCTCCAAGAAAGTAATATTGTGATTTTTCTTACAGCTGAGTTGACCATTTTGCTCTCATTGCCTTATACCTGAGGAGAAAAGAACCAAGACATTGCCTGCGAGATGTTGACCACAGAGTTTCCTGGCCCTCAGTCCCTCCTCAGTGGAATGGCCCTGCTTGCAGCTACTGCTCAGGAGACTTCTCTATACAGATTGTGCACTTCTATTCTACTCCCTAACTCTGCCTACCTTGTAGGCAGACAAAGGTGGGTACTTGACCCAAATTTGGCTGTTATAATATTGACCCAGGAGTTGGCCATGTTAGTTTTATATCTTCTTTCAGATATTGGAAATAGAAAATGCTGAGACCACTGGAAGTTGGTAACTCGAGCTGAAGCTGGAAGTATGCACAGAGGGGCCAGGAGGTTGAGTGAATTCAATGAGGTTGGTGAGGGTCCATGTGGGGTTATGAGTAAGAGGACAAGCAGGCACCAGTGAAGACTTTCTGCCAGAGAGATTATATGGTCTGTGAGAAAGTGCTAGAGATGTTGATGGTCTCTGGAATGGCCTTAGTTTCTGATGGCTTTCTGGTTCTTGTTCCAAGCCTACTTCTACTCCACAACTATGTTTATAAATAAACTAATTTCTTGGGGTAAAGTGAATGAGTCTCTTCCTTGCAATAGAAAGAGCTGGGATCAGGCACAAATAAAGGGAAAAAGATCACAGGCGAAGAAGGCTTCCAAGTCCTTGGCTGGTGAGGACACAGGTCCGTCAAACAGTAATACTAGCATCTGTACAGAACTGCAGAGCTCTGGAGCCTGTAGACATTTCACAGCTGTCACTTTATTTGATCCTTGTAATGACCTTAAAAGGGGGTAGAACAGGCATTTTTCTCTTCATTTTACTGATTACAAAAGTTCATGCTCAAGGGTTTAATGACTTACTCTACGCTATGTAAATGATCACTGGCAAATTTGTGACTTCCAATTCAAATGTGACTTTCAGGTCCAAGCTCACAGAGATGTGATTCCAGCTCAGATCCCAACTTCATTCTTCTCATTAGCTCTGTTCTCTTATCCAAGGTTATATATACATCAGAACTGCCTGCAATGCTTGTGGTGCTTGTGACCTAGCCTTAACCTTTGACATTCTGATTCTACAAACTTGGGGGATGGTCCTGAGCACTAGTGGGTTTTATTTTTTTTTTAGGTTTATTTATTTATTTTGAGAGAGGGGGAGGAGGGGCAAAGAAGAGGGAGAATCCCAAGCAGGCTCTGCGCCATCAGTGCAGGGCCCGATGTGGGGTTCCAACCCACTAACTGTGAGATCATGACCTGAGCCGAAACCAGGAGCCGGCTGCTCAATGGACTGAGCCACTCCGGTGCCCCTGCACTAGTGGGTTTTAAAGATCCACAGGTGAGTGTGAGGAACATCCCTTGCTGAGAAGTACTGTGCGAGACAGTGCGGGCTCAGCAGCAGCTCCATTGTGGACGCATCCACGAGCTGGCTCACAGCCCTCAGCCCTGAGGAAATTCCACAGGCTGGAGGGAAGATGAAGAAATTAATTTTCACTAAGAATATGGAGAGTGTTTAGAGAAACACTGAAGCTATAATGATGTCAAAGAATGATTTGGGGCCTTTCATCCCCATAATCTCCATAAATTGCCTATTCTTTGATAAGGAAAATGGAAACTATGTTATGTATTATGTAGATTATATCTACAAAAAAATCTTGCCATTTAAAAAAAAAAAATGATTTGAAACGTATAATCCAAACCCAAACCATGGGCTTTCTATGCAACTATAGCTTCAAGGCCGGTCTCTTAACTCCCTTTTCAAATAGATTGTTACCCCTAAATCCCTTCTATATGGACCTCCTGAAGCCATCAGGGAGGATTATATGCAAGGTTGAAAGAAGTCATTTCAATGTATTGAAAAGATATATAACCTTAGAGAGAATTTCAGGGGTCTTCTTGGTCTGGCACCTGGCTAGTGCTCCAAAGACCTGGAAACCTGCCTGGGCAGAGGCTGTAGAAGGACAATGCTTCCTAGGTTCCTCCTTAAAAGGACGGTGGTGGATTTGCTGACACCAAAATGCAGCATGTTCATAAGAGAAAACTGCCCAGATAGTGACAAGAGGGTCACAGAAGTATAAGGAGATTGGAGATGGAGAAATTAGAGGAGACCACCCATTTGGATCCCCCTCTGTGAGCTCCCCCAATTTCACCACTGTATTGCCATTTCACCCCTACCACGGTGCATACCAGCATCTTCCACTTCAAGGCTGGTTTATTTCAGAATTTTTTTTTTATAAACTTATTTATTTATTTTGAGAGAAAGAGAGAGTGTGTGTGGGAGGGGCAGAGAGAGGGAGAGAGAATCCCAAGCAGACTCTGCACTCTCAGTGTGGGGCCTGATGTGAGGCTCCATCTCACAAACCATGAGATCATGACCTGAGCTGAAATCGGCTGCTTAACCGGCTGAGCCACCCAGGTGTTCCTCATTTCAGAACGTTTTAAAAGGAATGGATAGAAATCAGGTGAGAGGGAGAAGGATTGCAAATTCCTTCACATTTAAGAAGACTGGTTGGGTCCAGAATGGGTGTGAGGAACCTGAAAGGACATTTACTCCACAGGAAGCAGGACAAAAGGTAACACTAGAGAAGGGAGCACATCCTGAGAAAAGAGTGTAGGGGGGAATGCCAGAAATGCCAGAATGTAACAGCCATGATGAGGATGTCAGTTTAGAATATAGGAACTCACTAAGTAGCTGTTAGTCCTGAGTGTGAGCTCATGAAGGAATAAGGAGGAGAGATGGAAGAATGTCAAAGCCACAATGAAACAGCTGGACGCCATGACCTGAGCTCAGAAACTCAGTTTGGAGAGTGGTAGCTTTGTGCTGGGTGTCTTGACTTTGAGAGCTGGCCCCTGGGCTTTACCCCATTCTCCTCGGAACTACATTTACCTCCTGTGCTGAGGTAAATATTAAAATGCATTAAAAAAGGCATTAAAAATGCATTATAAAAGGCATAATTCAGTCTCCACCACTAATTTTTTTAGAGGCAAATGGTTGGCTGGCTTTTGAAGTATAAAACTCTCTTTGTATGGGTTAGTTGGAACATTAAGATATATCAAGTACTGCTTCACGTGAGTCAATGCTAATCCAGATTGGGGTCTCATGTGGCCAAACCTGCTTGAATTATTCTCTTTGTGTAAAATATGGTGCCCACAGTGGATTGATTGGTGTACAAAAGTGCAGTTTTAGTCTTGGGGCCTATTTTTAAATTTCTAGTGATTAAGACTTACGCCTATGTTATTGTAACCAAATACCCAATATTAATAAATATAAGTGGTTGGATTTAATGACTCACCTCTTTAGGAATAAGGAGATTCTACTGTTTGGTAGGTAAAAACATAAGGGGGCTGAGTAATTAATTTGTGTGAATAATAATCTAATGAGATTTTAAGAGTAGATTTCTATGTAGCTTGATATATGCTTATTAATTTATTAATATGTAGATCATGTAGCCCAGATATGATGCAGTATGTAGTTTTTGAAAACTGATGTTTTTTTGGTACATATATTTGAAAATTAATGCTTGTTTAACCTATTTGAGTTAGTATGCAATAGCCAGGAACATGGGGAAATATTTAACCTTAAAAGTTAAAAAATTTGGAACCAAAATGGTAGATGGAAACTCAGGAATGTCCTGAGTCCTGAACCAGAAGAACATCATGATTTCATAAAGGTACTGATGACTGATGCATAATGTAGAAGTGTGTGATAATCGTGAGTGTGGGCTGTTCTGCTAGATGAGTGTGCAAGAAGACAGGCCTCATGGAGAGAAGTCAAATGTACGAGCATACTTTTGTCTGCTGCCATCTGCCTCTCCTTGGACTGGTCTATTTTCAATTCTTTTGGGAACGTGGGGCTTGTACACAGCGTGTATTTCTGTATTTTGTGTGTGATTGTAATGATTATAATATAGCTCTAAATATCACTTCTGGGTTCTCCATAGGAAAGCTTTGCTGGCATTTATTAGATGGCAAGTTAATCATCTGTAGTTTTCTAGGCAGAAAAATCATTCAGGGCAGATAAAATTTTGCCAGTAAAACAGCCTGGTTCTACTCAACCAGATACCATCTCTCTTTCCTCTCTCTCTTGCTCTCTCTCTTTTTTTTTTTTAATTTTTTTTAACGTTTATTTATTTTTGAGACAGAGAGAGACAGAGCATGAACGGGGGAGGGTCAGAGAGAGGGAGACACAGAATCTGAAACAGGCCCCAGACTCTGAGCTGTCAGCACAGAGCCTGACGCGGGGCTCGAACTCACGGACCGCGAGATCGTGACCTGAGCCGAAGTCAGCAGCTTAACCGACCGAGCCACCCAGGCGCCCCGCTCTCTCTCTCTTTTATTTATTTTTTTAAGTGATCTCTACACCTAATGTAGGGCTTGAACTTACCACCTTGAGATCAAGAGTTGAATGCTCCACTGACTGAGTCAGCCAGGCACCACCTGATACTATCTCTTTTAAATAAGAATTTATGGTTTGTCCAAAGGGGGTTTGGAAGTTAGGGAGGTACTCAGATATGCCGTTTTTTTTTTTTTTTTTTGGTGTGGCTTTAAATAATAAACATCCTGGAAAACAGAAAGGTTATTAATATGTCAGAACCTTAAGACCCTAAGTTACTGGTGATATCTCAGTGCTCTGGTCATTGGGACATTCTAGGCTCTGGAAGCACTGAAGTTTGAGTTTGGAATTTGATTTCTAAGCAGTATTGCCGATATAGAGCCAGATGCATGCAGTCCAAAGCTTATTAGAAGAGAGACCATTCTCCCTCTAGCTACTTGGTTTAGGGACCAGTACTACCCAGCATACCATGAAGATAAATTTATATTGTACCTAGTATTTATTGCATGTTTACCTAGTGCTAAGAACTACACTGATACAAAGTCAGTTACATAAAGGCCCCGGGACATAGCTCATTCAAAAATGCACAGCTAGCCAATGGTAGAGCTGAAACCAGCGCATGTGTCTCTCTGACTCCAAAACCCATGAAAATGCTCAGCTGGCAATCACAGAAATTTCTGTATCTTTTTTGTGGTCACTTGACCATTTCTGTCTCTGGCTTTTCTCAACAAGAATAGTCAGTGCTAGAATGAACGAGAAAGTCCTTATTTGTTTATAGAGAAGCCCAGACACAGTGCAAAATGAGTAACAAGGGAGTAGAGCTCAGATAAAGTGCTGGACAGAGGACACATGCGAGGGAGACCTGGTGGCCCATTTCGAACTTCGAAGGGGCAGTTCTGTGGGGTTTTCTTGCAGCCAAGCTTGTAAACTTCCCATTTTTGTGACTTGACTTGGCAACTGACAAAGCTTAGTATTCACCATGGAAATTAAGTGCAAGGGCCTGCTGACAGATGTTCCTTTTTGCCTTGAAGGAAGATAAACATGTAGTTTAATAGACCAAAACATATGTATTGGCTTCTTCAGAGAGTAAGCATATGGATACTCCCAGGCCCCTCCAAATAGACCGTGTTTATCTAAGGCCTAGCTTGTGGTTGCCATTAATTGCAGGTGACAGCCTCTGTTTTTCCTAGCCTCACTGAATGGCAGATGCTTCAAGTCTTTAACCTGACTTTCCCCTGGGCCAGGGCCTGGAGTCAGAGCTGACCAATGCCACTGAGACATCATGAAAGAATCTTGCTCTGGTAGGCTTGCTCTTGGTGGAGTAAGTGGGGTATACATGAATCTCTCAGGCCTCAGGTTTCCATCATCCTCCCCTAGGTGTCTGGCCTGTCTCTGGATTGCACCTGAGGGCTCCTCCTGGGGCCGACACTCAGTCTGAACTCCTGAGCCTCTGCACGTCAAATCCTGGTTAGGTCTCACTCTAAAATCTAACAAATCAGCTGGATTGGAAACCCCATTCCTCTACCTTTCAGTCTCTACCTCATGCCACCCATCAGAATGAACCCCTTTGGGCTCTGAGCTTGATTGGAGGAATGACTCTGAGGCTGTGGTGTAGATGACTAGCCATCTTTCTCTGTGTGCTCGGCTCAGCAATTTGTTTTACTTTCATTTGTATCTGTTCCCACCTCTCTTTCCTCTTTCCATTTATTGCCCCACTGTGGTGATTTTACAACCAATCTCTTATTTCAAACTTGTATGACTCAGTCATTCATCAGTTATTTTTGAGAGTGTCACATTTTTGAGAGTGTCTGACACTGTGCTAGGCCTTGATGGATCAAAGATGAGCAGGTCACGGCTCCTCACAAGTACCTCACAGTCTAAGGGGGCAGTTAGTCTCCTAAACAGATGATCACAACATAATATGGTAAGCACAAAGACAGATATATGTGCAAACAGGAAATGATGACTGGACTGGGTACACAACTCAGTAACCCATATAACACAAGAAAGACCTTCGGGCATTACAGGATGAGATGGAGATAATGTAAAGGAGATTTCAGGTAGAGAGGAAGCATGAGCAGAGACATGGAAGTAAAAATAGCATTCTTCAGGTAGGGAATTCTAAGCATTTCTGTCATGCTGAAGAATAAAGACAAATTAGGCAATCGTGAAGAATGAAGTTGGAAAGGCAGGCAGGGGCCGTGTCATGAAACACTTCATAAGTACCGTGACCATGTAACCCAGACACTGTTGAGAGTAAACGGAGTCTCAAAGATTATTCTAGGACACAAATGTAAAACTAGGACTGTCTCAGAAAAACTGGGACATACCCTCACCTTGCTTCTATGACAGCTTTTAAAGAACTTGTACTCTATGCTGCAGGCAAGAGAGATTATTGAAAAGTATTATGTTTGTGGCTACTAGGCATCTACAAAAACTTCCTGTTTCTGGAGGTGGAAATTCCCTCCTGCAGGGGCAGATGTTCTATTGCACAGGTACCAAGCTGGTCCTGGCCACGTGTGTAACCCGGGCTCTGCCAAATGGATGTTCCAGCCTGGGACTTTTCCTTCTGAGAGTGACAAGGGGTTGAGTCTGTAGGTGTGGTGGTGAGCCGTGGTACTGTGTAAAAAGTGGTGCTGGACCAGGGTTCGAAGCAGACCATTTTTATGCCCCCTCTTGGCTGTGCTTTGCCTTCCCTGACATGTGTCTGTGTCTCCAGGCTGTACATTGGACCTCTGGGCTCTCTCTGAACCTTCCAGTACTTTCCTTTGCTACTTAAGTAAGCAGAGCTGTGTCTGTTTTGTGTGACTGAGAACCTTTGTTTGTAAAAAGTCAAGTCACAGGCTCAGGCTTGTTTTGGTTGGGTTGCCCTGGCAGCCATGCAGAGGTTGGAAATGAGGTGGCAATTGAACATGCTCTCCTCATGGGCTGGAGTGGCTCTTCTGCCATGTTTTGAGAGTGATGGAGTTTTGGAGTGGTAGGGGTCCAGAGCTGATGGCCAAGAAAGAATTCTTGAGACATCTTTGGTGCGAAAAGGTGATTTTATTAGAGCATGGGGACAGGACCCATGGGCAGAAAGAGCTGTACTGGGGTTGTGAAGAGTGACTGCTTATATACTATGGAGTTGGGGGAGGTAAAGCAAGAGGGAGGCCTCCAGAAAGACTTTCATATGCTAAAGAAGACTCCTAAAATGGCAGGGACCTTGCTATTGTCACGCTAAGGTTGTTTTCCTTTCTAGTAAGGCATTAACATTTGGACAGTAGGGGTTCCTGGAGAAATGTTCTACTCTGTATTTGCCTCAAGTATTTGTCAATGGGCTGCAGGTTATAAGAAAATTTAATTTTACCTAGCATTTCCTTCTTGTCTTTGTTCCTCATATCACTATGGAGTGGAGGGTGATGTTGGGGCTCCAGGAAACAGTCTATAGGTTTCTGGAGATTAGACTATTGATAAGATTGCCTTTTTCTTATAGTTTACTAAGACATTTATAAACTGATGGAGACTCATGTCCTGCATGACTGTGATCTCTATCCATTAATCATTTGTTTTCTCTCCTTTCCTTTGTTGTTGGGAAGTCAGAACTGACTGAGGAATGTCACACATTTCCCACCTGGTGGGTGGCAGGGTGCTAGTTTGTGCTTTGCCCTCAGCTTGCCTTATGCTCCCGCATCAAGAGCAGCTGTTAGGGCTGTTCACAATATACCAAATGGTCCTCTTCCACACCGAGCAGAGCTGAAAGAGAACAGGGCCTCCCATTAATGTTCTTCTTGGAAGCTTTGAGTGACCACAGAGAATGGCAATGAGCAGAGGTGACCCTGTCTGGCCCTTCGTAGCTGCTGTTGGGCTCACTGACAACATAGAGCAGGGAGTCTGATCGAGGACTGTGGGGATGTTTGGCTTGAACTTTTCAAAGCCCAAATTATGCTGGCCATAAAGAAAAGGCACAACAGCCTTGCAGTCTCCAGGGCTGTTTCTTATGTGTGTAGTAAATTCTCTTCAAGAAGAGGGGATGGATGACAGCATTAGGCAAGTATAAATAAAGATGCCATTTTTATCCCGTCTTTAAAGGTTTGGCTTAAAAAACAATCCAGAGTATGTTTTCTGAACTTGCCTTAATTAGGAGAAGCACTGATGCTGTGCTTCCCACAGCTTTCCTCGTGGTTTGTGTGCTCCCTTTGTAATCCATTAAATTTTATGGCATTAGCAGGGATTTGAAGCACCCGATTTAATCAATAGCCATTTCTCCTGCATCAGCACTTTCACACAGTGCTCTGTATATTAAGCAGTATTTTAGAGCGTTGTCTGACCTTTACCTCTTAGACTGCACTTCCTAATTATAACTTCTCCTGTTTGACCGTGATATATATCTAAGGTCAGAGGCTAGTAATAGCACTTGTGAATTTTCCCCAAAGGATCACAAGAAGGCCCCGATGAGGAAATCAGGGTGGTCTACGCATGTGGATCTGGGCACAGTTTGGCTGGCAGTCTGTGCCTGCTGATGTTAAGTTAATTTTTTTTCCTTTTAAAAATATTCAAATCATCTCACAAATGCTAGTTAGGATTCTGACCCACTCCTGGGTACAATTCAAGTTTTAAACATGCTAAACCATCAGAGATGAGGAAAATCATCTGATTTTTCTTTACACCCCTGTTTTCCTACTGAAACCAACGCTGAAAGTCCCTGCTGTCTGTGTCATTGACAAACTGTTTTCCAGTGAAAGAAGTCTAAATCTTAAGAGACCCATTTCCTGTTTTCTCTCATGAGGACAGAGTCCCCCTCGCTGCATGCAGTGCCTACTGGTTTTGGAAATGTTCAGACTTCTCGGCTGTACGTCATTAATCTGCATCTGAGAGGATATTAAGAGGCTCATTCTTGTGGCCTCTGTCACCTTTCTGAGTAATATGGGAAAGAAACTTTAGGCTAAAAGATCTGGCAGCCAATAGGCTTTGTTTATCTCCAGAGCAACTTCTCATTATGAGTCAGATCTGGGAGTTTCATAGGTCACCTTATTCTCAGTAGCTCAGAAATGAGAATTTTGCTTGTGGATGTGCCTCAAGTCCTCATGAAGCCAATGTTTTAGCTGCCAGAATAGCCTCTCTGATTATACCTGTGCCTCCATGTCTCCCTTCTCTGACTTCGGCTCCCCTTGCTTCCAAGCCCAGCCTGATTATTTTCGTGTGACTGGTCTTCCAATAGAATCCCTTTCCAAAATGTGACTCTCCTCAAAGGTCTTCTGCCTTAGTACTTTAGTCTTGTCTATTCTGAAAAGAGTAAAGCCTGGAGCTTGACTTGCATATCTCAAAATTCCCTCCCAGGTCTGCCTGCTCCAGTGCCTTAATTGGTGTAGTCTCTCAGAGGCATTTGTCATGTGCATACCCATGGACTCTTACAACTGGGCTGTAATCTGGGTATTCACTATAAACAAAAAGTATTGCTAAGTGGGAGGAGGAGACCAGCTATATGGCCTTGAGCAGGACTTTTGTTTTGTTTTCTTCCCTAAAACATCTCTAAGCCTTGGTTTCTCTATCTCTAAACTTGGGATAATATGAATAGCTTGTTGAGAAGATTCAGTGAAGTAGCATATGTAAAGCACTCAGCAGTGTTAAGAACTGTGAGTGGTTTGAGGTTTTACCTCCCTTGCAAACTCACAAGTTAACCTGCTACAGTTTCACGGATGCTGACAAAAGACACAAGATTCTTGGGTCAGAGACAAATGACTTTAGTGCTCACAGCAATAGCAGTAGTCAGAGGATCAGCAATTACGCTGGTTTCCTGAGCTCTGCTTCCCACAAGGTAAAGCTACCAGGGCCAGGTGATACCTGCACATGCAGTGCATTTGTTACGGAGAGAAATTTGGATCTTAGGGAATTCCAATTGTTTGTAATGGGCAGTAAGCAAACCTGCTCCT
Source organism: Panthera uncia (assembly GCF_023721935.1). NCBI lineage: Eukaryota > Metazoa > Chordata > Mammalia > Carnivora > Felidae > Panthera > Panthera uncia. Next base: position 19,656,592 of record NW_026057585.1, on the reverse strand, counting down.
TTGCTCTGGCAGAAACAATCTCTGTATCCTCTAAGACTGTTAGCTATGCAAATATTCTTGAAAAGACAGTCCGGAACAAAAGCAGTCAGGGCCTCTGTTTGCAAGATGTGCAGGCATGTGAGAGACCCATTGAGAATTGTCTCCCAAAACACAGTACCCAGCTCTGAAGAGCTCAATGAATTTCAGCTGTCTTTATTGTTAATAAAGTACTAATGTAGTATTTAGCATATAGTAAGTTCTCATAAAACGGTAGCTATTAAGAGTATGGATGTTTACCTGAAAATGATGAAAGTCAATTTTGGCCAGTGAACAATAATGTATATTCAGAACCTATCTCAGAGCTTGATACACAGTAGATATTTAATATGTATTACAGAAGAAATAGGTATTATTTCAAAGTGACAACATTTTTAAAATTGTACTAACCAAATATAAGATGTGATTATCAGGCTGCAAACCATAAATCTTTTTCTTCTTTCTTTTCTATCATACAATTCTTTTTCAGAATATTTTGCATATAGTTAGCTTTTAACAAATACTGTTTGAAAGACTAATATTAAAATAGATAAAATTCATAAACAGTCCTCAAATTTTAATTATAGCAATGATTTCTTCTTTCTTACTATACACTGTAGTCAACTGCTGAAAAGATAAAGTAACTAGGATTTTAAATTCCTCTCCAAACTCTGGTATTTCATTATAAAATGGTGAAATGTATTCCTTACCATGCTATTGTGAAAGTTCTGAGAGCAATAAAATGGTGAAAATGGTAGGCAGCAAGAGAGAGAATTAAAAATATAAATAACACACACTGGATAAGCAGCCCTATAATAAATTGAAAGTTGATGTAAACTCAGGATAGTACTCCTATTTTTTCCCATGGCAGTTTACCAAAATCCATGCATATTTTGCAATAAAAAATGTTTGCCAAATCACCCCGGAGTATAAATCTTCTAACTTCTGAAATTAAAATCTAAGGAAAACTCAGGAGTCACATTAAACCAATTGCACAAGCCAGTTCGGTCAGCATTTCCCATTGTCTAGATGGAAAGAAGGATCCGTTTCGCTGGGGGTCAGATAGGAGTCAGGCTGATGATTGAGTTGAGGGCTGGCTCTGGAGGTGGGGGAAGCTGGGGGAGGAGGGGAGGGATCTAGGCATATTTCTCCCCACAGGCCTCTCCTGTGTCCCTGGGAAGGTCTTTCTGTCTCCAGAGCTTGATTCCCTCTGCAAATCAGGGAGGATGCTGCTTGCTGTGTGCTTTAAAGAATGCAGTAATGGATGTGGGGAGGCAGAGCACAGCGGGTCAGACTGATATTATTATTGCACAGATTTGGTATTCATAAGGTCATAGTACTGGGCTGCTGTCTGTCAGTTTGGTTAGTTTTTTTTGAATCTCTGAGGCAAGTAATGAATAAAAAAGTAATAATGTGCTGGGTACCACCTGCTGTTCTTTAAACTATAGTTAAATTTCCCCTGATAATTTCTTTTCCATTAATCCCCTTTTCTCTGTTTGGATATCTTTGGAAAATTGCTGACGTGGCAGCTGAAAATATTTTCTTGGCAAGTCCTTTGAAAGTGTAATTGTATTAAAGTGACTTTTTCTTATCTTTGCCTTTAAATAACTTTTGTGTGTGTGGTTCTCTTTTGAAGAAAGAAGAATAAAATAAATGGTGCATCTGTATCCTCCACACATCATTATATTTGAGCCTTTGGGGACCAGTGATATTCTTTATTGTGAGAGATTTTAGCCTTAAATCAACAGCATGTCAGGGAGCATTAGGGAAGCACCACAAGACACACATATGCAGATGGGTCTGGCACCTTCTGGATGACCATGAAGCATAAATGAGCTGCCAGCCCAGCCTGCTCCAGAAACAAGAATCCCTAATTCCCACCACTCTATCCCCACATATTTAGTCTCTGGGGACACAAATACAATATGCCAATTATGGGAACACTTTCTGACCTCAGTTTATCAAGAAATACAAAATTGCACGCTCAACATTTTGTGGGGCTACTATTTCAAAATTGATTTTTAGACAATGGTTACTTGTGATTCTTTTTGCTTCCACTGAGAATTTGGGGTTAGGAAGAGCCATATATTTGTCTTGATGCCTCTCCTGGATAAATAAAAAAGAAAATGGGAGGCCAATTTCTAGTTGGCCTCAAGGTCTCTCCCAGGAAGACTCATTTCGTCCCACCTCCCCAGGGCTTATACTTGACCTGTGTTCCTGGAGAAGAGAATCACAGAATCACAGACGGACTCTGAGAGCTGCAAACAGCCTGCCCTCGTTTGTGAGTTGTCCTTGATTCAGGCCAAGGGGCTTCAGCTCTTGCTGGGGCCCAAGGAAATGATTCTGGTGTTTTCCTTGGGCTTCCTAGCTCAGTGTCCTACAGAGCAGTGATTTTCCACCCACAACCTGTTCTAGATGGAAGCGCTGAGCAGGAGCCCAGGGAAAACTCTCCAGAGCTCACATTTGCTACAAAATACTGAATTGCTAAGTACTAAACAAGACTGTTTCCATTTCCTGCTCTCTGGCAGACAAGAAACAAATGCACCCTCCTGTAGAGGACAGAATTAGAATTAGGGGTTGGAAGGAGGGATGGCAGTTGGAGATTCTGCATCAAGGAGCAGAGGACCGACCCTAGGGCTATAGGCACCTAAGGCAGGTGACTCAGGTGGCTGGTGGGTTTTCATTCTACCCTGTAGTCCTGTGTAGTTACTAAGCTGCGTTTAGGTCTTAGCATTGCCATTTTATTAGCCGGGTAGCTTTGGGCAAATTACTTGATCACTCTGTGTTTGCTTCTTCATCTATAAAAGAGAAAATAACACTTTTCTGGGTTACTTAAGGATAAATTGTGTATTTATGTAATGTGCTGGTGCATTGTAGATGCTACATTAATGCCTTCTCCCTTTCTTTCTTTATTCATGGCCTTTATTTTTTTTTGAGAGAGAGCACGTGCACGCAAGCAGGGGAGGGGCAGAAAGAGAAACCCAAGCAGGCTCCACACCCAGCGCAGAGCCTGATGCAGGGCTCGATCTCATGACCAACCATGAGATCATGACCTGAGCCGAAATCAAGAGTTGAGTGCTTAACTGACTGAGCCACCCAGATGCCCTTCCTTATTTATGCCTTAATGGTCAGTCATATTACCCTTGCTAGACTGGTTCTCCAGATCCCCTTCTCCACCCTAGTTAGAATGGGACAGAAAATTATTGCTCTGGATTTCATAAGAAATGCTATCTTTTGTGCCAAACTGCCAGCTGTTTCAAGAAATGAAAATAGATAGGAAGCAGGCTCTTCGGAATCAGGAGTTACCTCAGGGCTGGGGGTAGGATGTTAGACCTTAGAAGCTACATAAACACAGGGCAGAACTTGTTTTTGCTAGAAGGCTACAAGGACACATGATATGACAGACTCAGGTGAAGGGAACAAATGCATTTGAATTCTTGGTAGCCAGAGAGGGATGAGGAGAGACCTAATGAGGGCAAATGGGAAAGAAGTGCCTTATATCTAATTTCTATTTCTGTGTCTTGACTTCCTTTTCATCAATTTGTACACTGAGGTGGGTTGTACATATATTGAAAACACATACAAATACACTAAAGCAGGGATAAAATTTTTTGAGTTTGGAAAGGGCATGGTGGGTGTAGAATTTGCAAGTCATTGTAACACATTAGTACTTTACATTTAGTAGTTTAGAGTCTTAAATACCTATCTCCCATTTAATCAAAGAATCTAGGATATCTCCTGTATTATTTTCCTACTGCTACTATAACACATCACCATAAGTTTGGTGTTTAAAACAAGACAAATTTATTATCTTACATTTCTGGAGGTCAGAAGTCCAAAATGGATCTTATGAACTAGAATCAAGGTGTCACAGAACTGTGTTTCTCCTAGAGGGTCCGGGGGAGAATCTGTTTTCTTGTTTGTTACACCTTCTAGGGGCTGCCTGCAGCCCTTGGTTTGTGGCCCCTTCTTCCATCCTCAAAGCACACACCTCTAGCCTCTGCTTCCACTGCCTCATGTCCTCTGACTCTTACTCTACTGCCCCCCTTCCCCCCACATTGGGATGCACCTGGATGACCCAGGGGGATCCCTCATCTCAAGGTCCTTAACTTCATCATATCTGCAAAATTCAGTTTTCCATGTAAAGAAATGTATTCATAGGTTCTGAAGTTTAGGGTGTAGACATCTTTGGGGGCTGTTATTCAGTCCACCATGCCTCCCTAAACCCCCCAATCCTGGTGGGTAGGTAAGCATCTCTGTTTGAACTTAAATATTATCTGACTCTCGTTTATTAATTAAATGAAGAAACAAGTGGTGAAAGAAGTTCTACCATCTCATTCTTCCTCTTCACTGGTAAGGTGGAGGAGGCCAGCATGAAGTGGGCACAACCAGCATTAGGAATATTTGCTACAGTTTTGGTCATTACCTTGCATCTTGACAGTCAGGTTTCCAAGAGAACAATATTTGGCTTGCTCTGTGTCAAGAGGGCCATGCAGTGTATACATGCAGTTTTTTTTTTTTTTTAGCCTCTGATGAAATAACTGGGCATCATTATCCCTAAGAACAGTTTCTCTGATTAATTGTAATCCATGTACATACAACTGCTTAGCCTAAATACAAATTCTTCCAGTGTTAGTGCAAGGGACAACCCCAACATCGCCTTGAGCCAGTTCAGATAACTGCCAATACACAGTAATGTATTTATCCATTGCTTAGTGCAGCATCAGCGGGGAGCCTTTTTCAACCCAAGGCTGTCCATTTTCAAAGGGGTAATGGTACAGTAAGTGGAGGATTCTTGCAGCTCTGACAAACACTGTGTTCTCGTTTGTTTTTGTTTATAGAGCTATGACTATTCAAACAATTTCAGAAAACTCTGTCGTGCTGACAGTATCTACAGGTAGTTCCCTCAAGTCCATTGAGTTCAGTCCTCTGATGTACGAGGTACTTACAAAGGATAACATTTTCCTACATAAAATCTATTTTTCCCCAAACACGTAGAATTGATTTTCTCACATATTGCCTGACAACCTCTCATTAGAGAATTCTTGTCAAACACCAAATCAGGCAGAATATCTACCCATGCCACTGGTCCTATGAGCAGAACACCAAAGTTTATCCAACTCCTCTAGGTGGTCCCTGCTCCTACCATATGCAGCCACTGGGCAGAATTACACCCTGTTGCTGTTGCTGTGGCTCCCACCTCAGTCTGATGGTATTTTACATTCATTTTCCCCAATTCTCAAGAATTTATTAATCACTATGTCTTTTTAATTTTTTTACATGTTTATTTACTTCTGTGAGAGAGACAGAGAAAGAGACAGAGCATGAATGGGGAGGGGCCGAGAGAGAGAGGGAGACACAGAATCCGAAGCAGGCTCCAGGCTCTGAGCTGTCAGCACAGAGCCTGACGCGGGGCTCGAACTCACGAACTGTGAGGTCATGACCTGAGCCGAAGTCAGATGCTTCACTGACTGAGGCACCCAGGTGCCCCCAAATCACTAGGTCTTTTTAAAAACCAGTTTCAGGGAGGCCTGGGTGGCTCAATCCGTTAAGCATCCAACTCTTGATTTTGCCTCAGTTCATGATCTCATGGTTCGTGAGTTTGAGCCCTGTGTTGGGCTCTGTGCTATCAGCACGGAGCCTGCTTCAATCCTCTGTCCCCCTCTTTTGCTGCCTCTCTCTCTCAAATAAAAATAAACATTAAAAAAAAGAAGTATAAAAAGCCAAGCTACAGACTGAGATAAAATAATTACAGTGCATATATCTAATAAAAGGCCTATATTCAGAATATATATAGAAATCTTGCAACTAAGTAATAATAAGACAACCTAATTTAAAAATGGGCAAAAAATGTTAACAGATATTTACAGAAGAAGATATCTGAATGGTTATAAACATATGAACAAACACCCAAAATGATCAGTTATGAGAAATGAAAATTGAAACCACAATGATGTCTTATTGCACACTTGTTAAAATTAAAAATTTAATACCAACTACTGGCCAGCCACAACACAGGGCTGGAATCCACAAACCACGAGATCACGACCTGAGCCGAAGTCAGACACTCAACCAACTGAGCCACCCAGGTGCCCCTGGCCTTTTATATTTCTTAACATTGATTTTTAACTCTGTTGATGTCTAATGTATTAGTTTTCTTCCTACAACTACTCCCACAAATTACCACAGATGTAGTGGCATAACACAATACAAATTTATCATTTTAAGATTCCAGATGTCAGAACATCAAAACAGGTGGGCAGCAGGGCTGCGTTCCTTTGGAGCATCCAGGAGAGAATCTGTTCCCTGGCCTTTGCCCTCTTCTGGAGGCTGCCTGCATTCCTTGCCTGGTGAGGGTACATCACTCTGACCTCTCTCTCTATCCTCACTATACCTCCTCAGACTCTGACCCTCCTGCCTCTCTCTTTTAAAGATCCTTGTGATTGCCTTAGGCCCTTCTGGATGATCCAGGGTAGTGTCTCCATGTCAGGATCCTTAATGAAATCACATCAACAGAGTCCCTTTTACCATATAAGGTAATTTATAAATTATAAATTTTTTTAAAACTTTTATTTATTTTTGAGAGACAGAGAGAGACAGAGCATGAATAGTGGAGGAGCAGAGAGAGAGGGAGACACAGAATCCAAAGCAGGCTCCAGGCTCTGAGCTGTCAGCACAGAGCCTGACGCCGGTCTCGAACTAACAAACCACGAGATCATGACCTGAGCCGAAGTCAGATGCTTAACCGACTAAGCCACCCAGGCACCCCATCACAGATTTTAGAGATTAGCACCCAAGACATTCATTTGTTATATGAATACTGATGAACTTTCTGTCGCACAGCACAGACTGTCCTCACAGTGGTGTTGCAGATATTCACAGCAGCTACATTCAATTGTGAAGAATGGATTGGATGTAGGAAGGATGATAAAGAGCCAATTTTTTATTTAGGCAAAATGCCAATTAAGTATTGTTATATAAAGGGATATTCTAATAGACATACCAGAGCTTTTGGTAAAAATGAATTTTAATATTTCATATGATAGCCTTAATCGTTTTCCATTGTACCTGGGGAATAGTTAATCTGATTAATAAAATATTCTGGTTAATAAAGATCCTTTTCTATGTTTTGGATTTAATCAGGCTAAAGGAGGACAAGGAACCAGTGCTTATTTAGGATGGCCAATGTACTGGGTACTGAGCTATGTACTTTACAAATGTCTCAAATCCCCAAAAGAAGCTTGCGATATTGGACTGAAGATGATAATACCCACAGAGGTAATACAAGCTGTTTATGACCACATAGTTAACAGAGGAGCCAATATTTATACCGAGAGGTATCTTCTTCTAGAGTCTGTATACTTTCTACCTCTCTTAAAAAATTACTACATTCCCTTACTACTAAAGCTAATTTCAACTTTATTGGGTAATTCACAAAGAATCTATGATTTGTAGTGACTCAGGGTGTCACTAGTTTACTTGAAAGTTGCTCTTTTACTTGAAAGGGAGTAGATATGTTAGTCTTCCCAGTCAATAGAACTTCCTGTATATTTTAAGATGGTGTGATATCCTGTTAATATAGAATTTGTGTTGGCAATTGGAATTTTAGGATGTCTCTAAGATGCTACCGTACATAGAGAATCCAGGAAAGCCCCAATTCAGGCCCCAAATTGTAGTCATTTCTCCCACTGAGTGTACATGGTGTGAATATTCCCGAAGGAGATACATATAAAAGGAAACATAACTGAGGGGAACAGGATGTGATTTTATTGTTAGCTATGCCCATAATCCTCAAAGCAGAACTCAGTGGAAAATATGGCTAGTATGGGGCTCTAACATGGTTGGGAAATTCTTCTATCTTATATTCTTTTACTTTTAACTTTTTTTTTTAATATTTTATTTATTTATTTTTTAACGTTTATTTATTTTTGAGACAGAGAGAGAGCATGAACGGGGGAGGGTCAGAGAGAGGGAGACACAGAATCCGAAACAGGCTTCAGGCTCTGAGCTGTCAGCACAGAGCCCGACGCGGGGCTCAAACCCACGGACCACGAGATCATGACCTGAGCCGAAGTCAGCCGCAACTTTTTTTTTTTTTAAGAGAGAGAGAGAGAGAGAGAGAGGGAGAGAGCACAAGAAGGGAAGGGGCAGAGAGAGGAGACACAGAATCCCAAGCAGGTTCCAGGCTCTGAGCTGTCAGCACAGAGCTTGATGTGGGTCTTGAACCCATGAATATTGAGATCATGACCTGAGTTGAAGTCAGATGCTCAACCAACTGATCCACCCAGGCATCCCTCTTTTACTTTTAGCTAAAACAATTTTTTAAAAATCTACATGGGTTTAAAACTCTAGTTAGGTTTGTTGCAGTGTTTTCTGGAGGAAAAAGCTATCAGAGCACCAAAGAAGTCCACCTTGAGGTCCATCAATGGTTTCCTTGTCCATACTACTCTGAAAGCACTAAGGGGCATTTTAGCTGAAGACATATGGTTTTTGATGTTGCTCCCCAAAATTTCTGAAATTGTTCAAAAGAAAACATTGATTATTTCCAAGACTTTATAGGTTTGGTTAAAACTTATCCTATTTCCCATCTCAAAATATATGCAGCTTCAGTGTCTGGGCTACCTTAGCAGAGAAGTTTATACATCGTGTGCTCATGACAAAATTCCCCAAGTATTGGGATGCCAAAAATAGAAAAATGTCCCAAATTGGAACAAAATGTAATTCTCTACCTCTTGTTTCCAAAGAGAAATTAAAGCCCTCAAATAGAATTCTTCTATTGGGGAAAATTAGTCTCAAAAAAATAACTTTTCATGTATTTTTTCAATAATAGACATTTGAGTGTCTAAATGGGCCTTGGGTTTCCAGGTACAGTCTTGTTTATCCTACAATGAAGCTAATGTGTTGTTTTATAGCATTTCCATAGTTGGATCAACCCAACATGTAGCATCTTCACCTGTTCTGCTTTTCCCCCAAATCATGAAATATGAAACAAAAATGTGACCCTAATTTCTATGTTGACAGGAACTTTGAGAAAAATCAGAGGAGTTTAGGAAATATAAAAAACTGAGAAGGGATACGTTAGTACTGCACAAGTTTGGGAGATTGAGAAAATCAGCCAAAGTACAGTAACTTATCAGAGGCAAGTCAGGTAAGAAAGCAGTTACTCCAGGGAATTTTGTCCAGGCAGAGGCAGGAGTCTGAGTTCAGTGGGCAAAACATCATGGGCAGAATCCAGAGGAGAATCAACCTGAGCTTTAGGGGCCTTAGGGAACATTCATATTTTTTTATGAGGAAGTATTGGTTTTGGCTATAAATATAAAACTGGTTTAAACAATAAGAAAATGATTATCTCACAGAGAGGTAGGAGACGTGGTGGGCCCAAGAGCAGTGTAATCTGGAATGAGTTCATTGATATTTTCAGGGACCCAAGGTCTTTCTATCTCTGTGCTCTTCTGTCCTCAGTGTGTGTGCCATCCTAATGGTGATTCCCCTTATGTTAGCAAGATGGTTGATGCTGGCAACAGGAGCTGCTTGCTTCCTTGTTTATGTCCAGCAGAAGAGAAAAGAAAAACCTTCTCCTTGACCAAAGAATATAATTCATTCCCTTTAATCTAATTGGACAAACAGATCACAGGCCCATCCATTGGCCAAGAGCTATTCCTGGGTCATGGCACTTTGGTTGATCTGTAATATTCTCTGAAAGTAAAAATGGAGTGTATAACTGAACAAAAATGGGGCTCTGTTGAGAAGCGGGAAGAAAAGACTAGATGTTGGGTAGACAATCAAAGTGTTGACTAGACTGTCCAATGATGAGGGACTGGGTAGTTCAGGGAATAGTGGCATTGGTTGCATAGTCAGTATAAAATCATAGGAGTGTTGGAGGCTTGCTTTTCTATGGTGTTGGAAATGTGGAACAGGCCTGAAAATGTCAGGATCAGGATGGGTTAGGGTAGAAATGGCTTCATGTGCATCAGAATCACCTTGAGGGCTTATTAAAACACAGATCACTGGGCTCCACCTCCAGAGTTTCTGATTTAGTAGTTCTGGAGTAGAGTTTAAGAATTTGCATCTCAACAAGTTCCCAGATGCTGCTGGTGCTGCTAGTTTGGGGACTTCACTTTGAGAAGGGCTGGATTAGAGGAGTATCCTATTGAAAGCTGTTCAGTGAGTGTTTTTCAACTTGTGGGACAAGGGCCATCTATGTAAGAATCACCAGTAGAGCTAACTTGTTAAAGATGCTGGTTAGATAGGCCCTGCTCCCACAGGTTTGGATTAGTGGTTTTGGAGAAGAACCTACAGATCTATTTTAAACAAGTTCCCCAGTGATTTTTATGTAGCTAAGGTTTGTGAACTAAGTAATTAAGGTTGGTGACACTATATCAACTTGTTACCCTTGTAAGCTCTGTTAAACTTTGTGAAGTTCTTTTAAGCCATAACTTACCCCCATGCGCTGTGTGTGGTAAATAGACATTGCAGTGACACGCCCAGCCTTGGTTGGTATCGCTGTGGCCTAGATTAAGCACTGGAATTTTTGGAGCTTGATGGAGTCAGGTTCAGGTGCTGTGTGTGCCACTCCCTATTTGGGTGATCTTGGGCAATGGGTCCTAACCATTTTGGAGTAATGAGACAAATATTACATAAAAGTCACTTAATGTAATGTCTGATACTTAGTAAGCAACTGATAAACACTAATTCTTCTATGATTTCCTCCTATTCCCCATTCTCAATAGTGTCATAGCTGATTGACTGACTAGATGTATCTCTTCTAGGGTACAGGAAACTGTCTTTGCATTGGTGGTTTTATATGCTGATTGACCTGAATCAAGGAAGGCATCAATAAGAGGTGAACAAAAGGAAACACTTAAAAGGAGTTTGGGACTCAAAAAGCAGAGAAAGGAAACTCTCTTCTCTGGGTAATGCTGGTGAAAAATGAGCTGATAGGGAAATTTATTTTGAAGGTTGTCTCTTGCCTGTTTGGTTGCAACTCCTGTCCCTACTCATAATACCACATATGCTCCCTGTTGTACCCTCCAGAGTTCTGTCTGCAATGGACATTTACATACACTTAGAGGAGGGATATACATATCTGTACACACTTAGAGGAGCTAGAAGAGTAGTGGTCAGGAAAAACGAGGAAAATTATTTTGTAACTCAAAATAGACGATGAAGTCAAATCACACTTGAAGGTATTCTCACTCAATGTGGCCCCAAACCCTGGCACTATTCGTTGACTTACTTTATTTCCCTGCATCTCATACACATGTGATGGGGTAATATTTTTTTCTGAGTCCTTGTAGTGCAAGGGCAAGTAGATAGACTCTGGTGACTGTTTTGGCCTCATCCATTCAACTGATCAAATAGGTTTTCTCAAAGAGCCATTATTTTCTCTTGTCCTTTAGATTTTTTTTTCTTTCATGTCAAAATGTACTTGGAATTTAAAGGACAAGATATTCTACTTTTGGTCTCAGATAAATCCTAGCTCTTTTCTCGATTGTACTGAGAAAATTTGTTATACATCTATAATATTTGTTATACATCTATAATATATTCCCTTTATGAGTTTGGAACACTCATAATATCAAATAAACTTTAGACAAAAACTTAAAATTCAAAATGAAAACAGAGTAAAGACAAAAACCTGCCCTCTACTTCCTACCCACATACACTGGCATTTCTCATCAGAACCAAATCCAAAATCCTAGTGTTTTCAAACTTGAAGGGAATTACAGACCAGGGAACTGAGGCTCACAACATGCAAGGTGGACGTTAGTGATGCTCATTTAGTTGGTGTCAAAACACCAATCTTGTGGTTTCTCTCTCACCCAGCTCTACACCACCACTCTTGATTTGAACCCACAATTCCATAACTACAAAAATCTTAAAAGAATTCAGAAAGGCACACTTGCAGTTATCACACTCTGTCTTTAACACCTGTCAGAGTGTTCATAAGTTGGTGAATGAATCAGAGTAAATTTTTTATTGATGACCACTCAAGTTCCCCACCGTGGGGCAAGGCAGTCAAGAGCCCTCAGTGAATGGCTTCTTTTGCAAGCCTAGCGTTGCCTCCTTAATGGTGATGTATTTGAGCCCATGCCTCCTGCCATGGTCAAAGGCAGATAAGACTAATTTTTACCTACTGTATTTTGTATTACCTACTGTATACTGTATTTTTGTATTTTTTGAACTTCTGAGCTAAAGGATAAAATTGGGTTAGACATTTTCAAGGATAACTTTTTAAAGATCATGTAAAATTTTATTTTTGTTTCATCAACTTAAAAAATGTTTCCTCACACTTAAAAACATGTCAGTGCAATACAGTGCATTCACATAGTTATAAAATAATAAAAAATTGTCAGTGTCCTGTCCTATCCTTCTTTATCCCTGAGAAGACCACTTTTAACATTATTTGCTCTCTCTTCTGACATTAACTTCAGTATACTGTTTTCACTTGATTCCTAGGTTTTAGACATTTCCTACTGGCTTCCTCTTACGATAGTTGAGAACTTGGCTCTCTACCACCCTCCAAATTTCTTCCTTTCCTTTTCCTTTATGATAGCCATAATTTTAGTAAAGTCAAAACGCAGTCTTTATATTATTATTATTATTATTATTATTATTATGTAAATATATTTTACTGAAGAAGCTACTATTCTACTATGATTACATTTCCTTTCTTGTATTTATTTATTTATTTATTTATTTATTTATTTATTTATTTATTTTGAGAGAGAGGGTGCAAGTGAGCAGGGGAGGGGCAGAGAGAGAGAGAGAGAGAGAGAGAGAGAATGAGAATCCCAAGCAGGCTCTGCACTGACAGCAAGAGCCCGACTGACATTGGGCTCAAACCTATGAACCATGAGATCATGACCTGAGCAGAAATAGTGCCTCATGCTTAACCCACTGAACCACCCTGGTGCCCCCTTTCTTGTATTTTCAAAAAATTTTTATTGGAATTAAAAACTGCCTTATTTTGGGGCGCCTGGGTGGCTCAGTCAGTTGGGCGTCTGACTTCGGCTCAGGTCATGATCTCATGGTCCATGGGTTCAAGCCCAGCATTGGGCTCTGTGATGACAGCTCAGAGCCTAGAGCCTGCTTTGAGTTTTGTGTCTCCCTCTTTCTCTGCCCCTTCCCCACTTGTACTCTGATTATCTCTCTCTCAAAAATGAATAAAAATTAAAAAAAAAAACAACTGCCTTATTTTTTTCAGTCCTATCCTCTCCTATATACCCACTCTTATTTTTTCCAAATGCTTCGCTAGATCTGCTATACACATTTAAGAATCTTTCCCTAAACAGTTTCACAAATGTGATCAACTATTAGTTATCACTCTCTCCTCTTTATCCCCTTATTCTGCTCTGTGGAGTGTAGATCCTTCTGCTCTGATCTTTTTCCTCCAGACCTGTCGCACATGGTCATCTTTGGACCGTACCAGTCTTCTGTGTGGGTCTTGTCTCCTTGATTCTGTGCTTCCTTCTTCCTTGTTTTATTCCCTTATCCTTCTTGAAGCAATCCTTCATAAATTAAAGCTTAAATTAAGAAAAATTGGAAGTCATGGTGTTGGATGAATTCCTCTTGAGAGGCAGCAATATTCAATATATACAAGTGAACAGGAGACTCTGTATCACCCAAGTCACTGACACCAGCTTCATAGGAAGGCTTATCTTGGATCTTTCAGTTACATGAACGAATACATTCCATTTTCAGGGGACATGGAGTTGGGTTTCTGGCACATACGAAATTTTCAGGCGGACAAGAAGTTTTGGCACAATGATTTTAGAGCTTTTTTTTTCATCCAAGATCATAGTACTTAAATTAATTGATTCTTAAATAAACTTGCTGTTTGTGCTATTGTTATCCAAAAGGTGAAGTATTTAGTTTATGCTATTCAGGTATGAATACTTAAAATAATGTGATGTTTCACTCCTTTGAAAACCTGCTTCCTGTATAGTACCAAATATAAAGATTAAGATTTGACATTCAATAGGAAAACTATCTTGTTTCATTAGGAACTATACAGCTTTGATGGTAAAGGGCAAACCAAGTCTCTTAATCCCTCATTATATAAGTCCATTGACTTTAATCTACTGTAGCAGATACAGCATTTTTTTGGTATCGCAAACCAGTAGCTAATGAAACATTTGATAACTAGAAATTGTGCCCATGAATTAACACGTTGGCCTTCGTACGATTGTAAACCCCCTCTAGCACTTTCATTTGAGAGTTCTTATCTTAATTACTGACAACATGGACATTTTTATAACTTTTTGCATTTTCTGAATTGTATTAACAGAATAGGAGAGATCAATTTGATGTAAATGATTCAGAAATGCTATAAAAATCCCTGCCTGGTCACTTTTTTTTTTTATGGCTTCATTCTTCATGGGGTTTTTTGCTTTTTTACAGTACACAGATCCCAGAAACCTGCAGCTTTCTAGATAACTCATTTCTAAATAACTCATAACTCATTTTACAGTTTTATTTTCCCCTCTTAGATCTTTATCCCCAGAAGTTAAGGAAATTAGGCTTTATATGAACAATTTATCAATGTGTTTATAATGAAGTCTTCCCATTAATCTTATTTATACTGTACTTTGCATGTTTTTAGTAATCATCTTCTGAAAATATTATGCAAAAAAAGCTTTGAGTTGTGGGGATCAATGAATTTATCCATCTAAATGGTTATTAATATACAGATTAAAGTAATATAAAGATGGGTAGAATGCTTCCCCTTAATGACAAGTAAAAGCATAATTATAACTCAGTCTTAATACTAATCATCTCAATTTTACCAGTAGGCTGGGTGAAAATTTTCAACTAAGTAGTCATTTTAATGACGGCAATAATAATTTTTAACTCTCAGCGATTTTGACATGATTTCTACCCGTTCATTTTACTAGCCTCCTAAACCTGGCTATGGCAGACTGTGTTTCCCAAAAATGGCTAGATATATATCCCACTCCCTATGGGCTTCTTATATTGAGATACTCCTCTCACTCCTCTGTGCCCTTGAATGTTTTTTTTTTTCCAAGGGGGCTTGGGACTGCTGCTTGGTCTGATCATGTGCAGCAGAGGTGTCGCTATGTGACTTCGGAGGCTAGCCCATAAAGAGAATTCAGCTTGTACATGACTCGCTCTCTCTTGGAATATGCTGCTTGTAAGTCCCAAGCTGTCACGTAAGATGTCCAGAAATTCTGAAGTCACCATGCTGGAGAGACCACGTGGATCCACCAAAAAGACAAAGAAAAATGTCGGAAAACCCCCAGAGGTTCTAGTCTTCCCAGTCTGAGTACCAGACATCTGACTGAATGAGCCCCCCTCTGCCTGTAACCAGGTGAGAAAGTCTGAGGGAGAACCCCTCAGCTGGTTCCAGTTAAGTCCTAGAACCATGTGAGAAAATGTTAAATTTGATTGTTATTTTAAGGCACCAAGTTTTGGGGTAATTTATTATGTAGCCATAGTAAATGGATTACTGGCCCTTCTGTATGGTTCCCTCATTCAGAGAATAGCACCATCATTTATATACAACCCCCAAATTTTCACATCACATTATTTCTGACTTGTCTGAGATCCAGATGGGGAGTTCCAATTGCATATACAAATTTCCACCGTCTCAAATGTACCTATTAGGAGATTACAAATCACATAGCAATAGGCAGTGATGTATGTGATCCATTTAGAGAGAGGAGCCAATAGCTACCGCAATCAGAAGTCTGTTAATACAATAAGAAGATACCCATTTTTTTTTTTTTTTATATCTATGTGGTGACATGGAAAAGGACTGAACACCAAAGTATCTACCCGACCTCGTGTCGGGCTAGAAATGTTAAAAAAGTCCAGTTCTCCTTAAACTTCTGTAGTGTTTGGGGGACACCCGCGCGGCTCAGTCGGTTAAGCGTCCAACTTCAGCTCAGGACATGATCTCGCAGTTCGTGGGTTCAAGCCCTGCGTCGGGTTCTGTGCTGACAGCTCAGAGCCTGGAGCTGTGCCTGTGTCTCTCTCTGTCCCTCTCCCACTTGTGCTCTGTCTCTCTTTCTGTCAAAAATAGATAAACGTTAAAAACAAAACAAAACAAAAAACACCCCTCTGTAGTGTTTGAATCTTCTTGCAGAAGATTCCAGGCAACTGAAGGAGACTGGGGCTGAGAGTTGCTGTGTGCCACCTACAAGGTTACTTAGGAATCAGTCACAGAGCTAGACCTAATTCAGAATCATTTGCAATGTGTTGGGTCTGCTGTTTGCCTTTGCTTATCTATACGTGCCTCACTTATTTTCTGGTTGTGATTTGAACATGTACAAAGGGAGATGGCCATATGGACTGCATTTCGGCTCTTTTCCTTTAATTCCAGGCTCTGTGTATGAGGCCATAGTTATTTACTTTTGCTTTACTGCTCCCTCCTGTCCTCCTTCAGGTTATTGACAAAGTGTTGATGCCAGGAAGATAAAAAAAATCTTTGTTGTTAGCCAAGAAAAAGAAGCTGCACGTTAGGTAGAACTGACCAATAGTCTTCTCAGAGAAATTAGCACGAGCTAATAGATTTGTGTTTTCTCTCAAAGAAAGTATCTGTTTTCAGGATTTATTTTTTACTTCTGGGGATTAGTCCTGAACATACCTTGGCTGGAACTGAGAATTAGGGCTCCTGATTCAATCGTCATTAATTTGCAAATTGTCTCAAGATATCCCTTCTCTTTGCTTACTTAGTTTTTATACACAACAAGAAAAAGGAGAGATTAAAAAAAATCCACATTCAAAATGGGGAATTTGCAAAACAGGAAAGTTATAGAGTTGGCCTACACAATTCTTTGATTTCCACCAGGCTTTTCTCCCGGAATTCTTTTAAATAGAATGAGTCTAATATACTTGGGATTTTATTTATGGATCACAAAGAAATGGGAAGTGGTGATAGTGAAGAAGAGAGGGCAGAAAAGTTAAAATGATTTAGGAAATCACAGTGATTAAAGATCAATAAAAGAATTTTAAAAACCCACTTGGAAAATTTTTGGCCACCAGAAAAATATTAAATTCATAATAACTTAGGAAAATTGTGATAGAAAATGAAACCTTTTATGGTTTGCAAGATGGAGAGTGTCTTTTCCCCCGAAATAAAAGCTATCTTTTCGCACAGAGGAGAGGTATGGTAGTGTACTTTGTGAAAGCAAGACATGCAATAAATGATGAAGGCTCTATTTCAGCAAGTCACAGGCAGAAAACAAAGCCCCAAACAATTGGATAGAGCTACAGCATTGTTGAATGCACGATATTGTTCCATTATTCTCTCATACCCTTTGAAATCTAAATGTTATTGCTATATATATGCAAAGATGATCTGTACATTTGTATGCTGAATAGCATGCATTCTTAATGCCTTTGGGTGATTTTGTTGTAAGAGCATATTTAGCCTTTGCTTTCATTTTTACTATTGGAGCAAATTGAACCATCCATAAGGTCCTTAACAGCCAAAGCTCTTCTTTTCTGTTTGCCAGGGAGCACTAGCTGGGCTCTTGGAAAAAGACCTTTCCTGCTTGTGTAGGGAGGCATCTCCGGTTTTCAGAGATGACCGCAGATGCACAGACTGTGTAGGAAATACCAGACTATGTTATGCATCCTCAGAATAGATTTAGGAATCTGGGGAATTCAACTGTTAGGTTTTTTTTTTGCATAGCCTGGTAATCGGGGCCATGGTCTCAGATCAGAAATGAAGAGACTGAGTCTGCTGTACCATAGTGTGTTAGAAAATCTCCCATCCTTCCTTCCTAAACAGCAAAATCCTTATTGTCATTTTCCCTCCGATGTAGAAATAAATCTGCTCTTTGGGGAAAAAATAATTACATATAAAGTAGAAGATGAAATCTCTTCCCCCCCCCCACCAATGTCATCACCTCCCAGACATAACCCATTGTTAATATTTTGTTATAAATCATTCCAAATATTTTCTATAAATGTGAATATAATTTTACTTTTCTGAAACAAAAAATGCAACACCTTTTTGTTTTGTAATGTGATCTTTGATCTTAATACCATATATTGGGTATTTTTCTGGGTCTTATCTACAGACCTACAGCTTATCCTTCAAACAGCAATACTGTTACTACTTATTTAACAGATCCTTCAGTCATGAGCATTGCCCCCATTACATAGGGTGGTCCAAGAAATATTTTTTCACTTACATCTTTCCACACTTACTCCTTCATTTGCTATGATATTTCATTCCCCAAAGTCAAATTGCTGAGTCAAACAGTATGCATGATTTACACTGTAGTATATATTGTCAGTGGCCCTCCAGAAATGTACCAGATACACTCCCACCAGATGTGTACAAAAGCCTCATATACCTTTGCCAAAACTACATATTATCAGTCTTTTTCTTTTTTTAATGTTTATTTATTTATTCTTAAATTTTTATTTTAACGTTTATTTATTTTTGAGACAGAGACAGAGCATGAACGGGGAAGGGTCAGAGAGAGAGGAAGACACAGAATCTGAAACAGGCTCCAGGCTCTGAGCCATCAGCACAGAGCCAGATGCGGGGCTTGAACTCACAAACCGCGAGATCATGACCTGAGTTGAAGTCGGACGCTTAACCAACTGAGCCACCCAGGTGCCCCTTAATGTTTATTTATTTTTGAGACAGAGAGAGACAGAGCATGAGGGGGGCAGGGACAGAGAGAGAGGGAAACACAGAATCTGAAGTAGCCTCCAGACTCTGAGCTGTCAGCACAGAGCCTGATGTGGGGCTGGAACTCACAAAATGCAAGATCATGACCTGAGCTGAAGTTTGATGCTCAACCCACTGAGCAACTCAGGCGCCCCCATATTATCAATCTTTTTAATGTTTGTCAAACTGATAGGCAAAGACCAATGTCTAATTTCACTTTAATTTATGTGTTTTGTTTTCTTTCTGAATTCAGATCTAGTTGTGTTTCCTGCAGTCAAAGGGCTCTATTATTTAACTTTGGGGACCCTCCCCTGCTCCTAACCTCTGCCCTGTCCGCTCTTCACTGCATTGCTGGTCATTGTTGGTTTCTTGCTGTTGTCTATTTCCCTACCTGAGTAGAGGGGGAATTGCTGTCTGTCTCTGACATGGATTCTCATCTTATTTACACACACACAGGATCACAAATCACGATCACACATATACTACATCATACACATGTACACAATCTCCCTCTCTCTCTCCCTCTCTCTTGCACACACAGAAACACACACACACACACACACACTTCATATCACATACAAAATCACACATGCAATCATATCACACCCACCACATCCCATGATAGGGTATCGCTGTAAAGCAATCAAAATGAAATCTGTTTCTGCTAGCCAGTTCAAAGGCCTATCACATTTCTGGGACACTTCCAAAGTTCCCAGATGACTGTGCCTTTCTTGGGTGTCAGGTTTATTACGTCAGCTCTCTGGTACATTACTCCTGCAACTTTTCTGCAAGCTGAGAGCTCTTTCTTCCCAGCTGGGCACATTTGCACTCTCCAAGCACAAAGGCTGCTGGTAAAAAGGTGAGAACAGCAGTTCTGGGATACAAACTCAAATTTATAAGAAATGGTGGAAATCTGTTCTCCCCCTCACCCAAACTGATAGATATTATTTCCCCTTGAATGTTTCCACATGGATTTTGAAGAACTGTGGGGAGGCATAAGTAGATCCAGTTTGCCAGGTTTATGGTTAAAGCATTCTGATTTACCATTAGTCCAGTGTTTCTTTCCTAATGCACAGTTTTCTTCATTGATTTCTGCCCCCTGCTCTCCCCCCGCCCCATCACCAGCATTGCTCAAAACAGAATGGCTAAAATATGCTGACCTCTTTTCTTTCCTCAGAGGTCCTTAGCAATAAGACATATACAGAACATATCAATCAAATCTACTATTTAATTAAAATACAGAGTTAGGTTGGGGAAATATAAATAATAGAGCTTGTAAGCAATTTGTACATGAACACAACTTGTCCTTCTGGTTTTCTGTGTGTGAACCTCGATCTAACTCTTTAGAGAGGAGCTCGTGTGACATAGCTCGGACCCAGACAGATCTGGGTTTGCATCCTATGTCTCTGTGAACCCAGGATAATTTTTCCCTTTCAGAGCCTTGATTTTTTTTGTGTTTTGTGGTTTTTTTTTTTTTTTTTTGGTGTATAACATACAGTTAATAAAAGTACCACTATCCATGAGGATTAAATGAAATCCATGAGGATTAAGAAAAGGAATGAAGACAACGGTTTTTATTACTGCTAATTAAAAAAAATTTTTTTTAAACGTTTATTTATTTTCGAGAGACAGAGCATGAGCAGGAGAGGGGCAGAGAGAGAGTGGGACACAGAACCCGAAGCAGGCTCCAGGCTCTGAGCTGTCAGCTCTGAGCTTGAGGCAGGGCTCGAACTCATGAGCTCTGAGATGATGACCCAAGCCGAAGTCGGATGCTTAACCGACTGAGCCACCCAGGCGCACCTACTACTCCTAATTTTTTAATTATAAAAGTTATATTTACTTACTAAAGAACATTTGGAAATCTAGAAACATGTAGTGACAAAAATCACCCCTAGATACTGTTAATAGTTTGGGATGATTCCTTTAGTTCATTTTAAGACAGTGTGTGGGATTTTTAAAAAACATAGTATAATCATTGTATTCACACATACACGTATATGCATACATTTGTGTGCATATATAAATATATATGTATATACACATATCATATATATGTACAATTTTGTGTGGGTAGAAAAGGATTTTGTTAAGATTCAAAGCCTTATGTGCTAGTTACTTCAATCAGCCCGAGTCTATTGACTTCTATATTGAATGTCTGTCATCAGAGTTGTGTTTTAATCTAAATTGACCACTTGGGCATCTGTTAACCTTTCAACATTTCTTTGTGATATAAGTACAATCTCAAATCTTTCCCAACTCAGTCTTGTGAGTCTGCACTTTCCCTGACATTATTCTACTGTGTTAGTGCTAGAGCATGGGGGATTTCTCTTCTCTCATGCACTCACAAGTATCTCAGACTCTTCAGTGCATCTATTACACGGCACTTCTCCGTGTCCTTTTATCCTGCTCCATTTTCAATACCGTAGTAAGGAACTGAAGCTCTGAGAAGGCACATTAGGACAGAAATGGAAGAGCCACTGGAAAGGTTACCATTGTCTGGGTGTGAGATAAATACCCTTCCCGGAAGGATTCACTGTAAATGATGTTGCCTTCCTGCTGAAGGATTGATGTGCTTGATCACATGGAGAGAATGTGAATGGAAAATGAATGGAATGAATTGAAAATAGATGGAAATGAATGAATGGAAAATAACAGAGAAATGAATGAAAAATAACAAAGAAACACTTGTAAGCAGAGGGAGTGGTGGGGAGCAAGATAAGTAGCATTTGGACCTTGTTTTTAGGCAATGACTCTAGGCCTTTAGAAGAGTGATTGAAATTAAAATAAGAATCTTTGCGTTTTTCTCCGGAACTCTTCATGTGATTTCTTTTGAGGAAAGGATACTAAATGCAATAACTGAAAATACTGGGAAAATTGTTTATCGAGAACACTTTTATTATAGGGAGGCTTCTTCTCCCTCTTTAAAGAAATCTTTTACTATCACAGTGGATATGCAGTTCCCTCTGAACTGTATATAAGGGGAGGGGAAAGCCCTCATTCCTGTGGAGATAATTGGAGTTGAAACATTTCATATGCTCCGGAGTAGAAAATCCAGGAACTAAATTGTACACAGAGAACAAAGGAGGATAGGCAGTATGTATACCTCCCCCCCTATGTTGGCTATAAGCCTTGCCTATGAGTTGAAATTAAGCTTTGCCATAGCGACATTAAGAGTGAAGAATTCTTTCTCTTTTGTAAGAGAAAATCTGGGATGATCCGGAGTGGTCAGGGGTGAATGAGGGTTGGAAGAAATGCGTTGTAACAGATAGGATCCTGAAATGCAAATTTAGACTTCTTCTAATTCCCTAGCTAGACTTGGTGATAAATGCCCCTTTAATCCCATGTACTAAGTCTTTTTCATACTGGTATCTTAGACTGTTCTGGTATGTTGGTGTGGATTCTCCAGATTTTTCCTTTGTTTAGGCAAAAGTTTCCATCCATAAGTTCTAAATCTCCCTAGGTATTAAGCCCTTGTGAAGGAGAACTATTTAACCTTGTGTATTACTACTGACTGATGTCAATGTGTAGTTCTGGGGTTAGCTTATGGCCAAATCTGATCCACTACCTTTTTCATTAATAAAGTTTTATTGGAACTCAGCCAGCTAATCCATTCATTTTTACATTGTCTATGGCTGCTTTTGCACTATATCAGAATTTAGTTGTGACAGAGACTGTATGACCCACAAAACCAAAAATATTCACTATCTTGCCTTCTACAGCAGAAGTTTGCTAAACATTGCTAGTTGATTAGACCATAGTGAGGTTGGAGTCCTAGATTTTAATTTACATTTCATCCATCCAGCCCCTTAAAGCTTCCTTGTAAATGGTTGTGGCTGGTTGATAGTCCTCCTCAGTGTCTTTCCATTAGTGGAGAACAGCTTCCTGTATGTGTTCTGTAGACTTGACCCAGAGTCAGTAAGATGTGCTGAGTAAACACAGGATTTTGACTTTCAAAATGAATCATGTATTAGTTTCCCATTGCTGTTTTAACAAACTACCAAGAACTTAATGCTTTTTTTAAAAAGTTTATTTATTTTGAGAGAGAGAGAGACAGAGCAAACACAATTGGGGGAGGGACAGAGAGAGAGAGAGAGAGAAAATCTGAAGCACCTTTCTCACTATCAGTGCAGAGTCCAACTCAGGGCTTGATCCCACAAACCATGAGATCATGACCTGAGCCGAAATCAAGAGTCAGATGCTTAACCAATTGAGCCACCCAGGTGCCCCATACCATGAACTTAATGTTTTCAAACAACAGAGGGTTATTGTATTCTGGAGATCTGAACTCTAAAATGGGGTGGCAGGGCTGTGTTCTTTCAGGAGACTTCAGAGAAGACTTTGTTTCCTCGCCTTCTCTAGCTCCTAGAGGCTGCTTGCATTCACTGGCTTGTGGCCCTGGCCCCTCTTCTTATCACTCGGACCTTAGCTTCCATAGTAACATCTCCTTCTCAGACTCTGAGCCTCTTGTCTCCCTCTTACAAGAACTCTTACATTGGAGCACCTGAATAATCTGAAATCATCTCCCCGTCTCAAGATTCTTAACTAATACATCTGCAGAGTCACCACTGCCTTGTAAGGCAACATATTCACGGGTTTGAGTGATCAGGATGTGGACATCTTTGGGACCCCTGTGATTCTAGCTACCGCAGATGGCAAATGCTTACTTTCACCTCTGGTCAGATATCCACAACAACTTTACATGTTGCTAAGCAGGGTGATTCTAAGATAATAAAAACAAACAAAAAAAGCAATAAAAAAGTGGTTTGGAAGTTCTTATAGGTGTTTTCTATACATTTTGAATGGGAAGCATGAGATACATTTGGTACTTCAGAGAGGACAGTAAGATACTTAGGAGATTATTGAATCTTGATTGTATTAGAAAGTAAATTATTTATTACATAAGTAAAATGCATAATGCATATTTGCAGAAATAAAGCACTTTCCAAATGAATATATTCATTTTCCACTGCATTTTCTAAACAAGAGATTGACTTCACATTTTCTAAATATAAGACCACTCCCACCCCATGTAAGGTAGTCTCTGAATGTTGCTGTATGTAGATGCACAATGATTAAACATAGAAACACAGAGTTCATAGATAAACATCTTCACAGAATATGTTGCTGATTAATTGTGCCACTGTACTAGAGGCATCATTCTCTGTTCTCTAAAATGGGACCTGCCTTTCAGCCATAGTAAGGCAAGTATGGTGAGTTTAAGTGAAAATAAGAATTTTTTTTAAGCATTCACATATCTTCAATGAACTGTTCTCTAACTCATTGAGGGCCTATTTGCAATTTCATAGCCTGGAAAAGTCCCTGGGACCCAAATAGTTTCAGTATGTGTGGGTGAACATGTTATGAACCACAGAATATTATTTGATTTGAGTATCTTTACAGCTCTTTAATATCATCTCAAATTGCTCTTTATTTACTTTCACTGAGAAGTGTTCCAAATCCCCACTTCTCTCTCTCTGGAGCGCCCCATCACACCCTTGGTTCACCGCAGTCCCTTTCTTGCTTGCCTTTTGGTTTCTAGGTCTCTGATTACTTCATCCTCTGCTCCCCAACACACTTATTATCATTATTTTTTTAAATATACATCTAATTTAGCATTTCCTGGGTCCCTAACTACACTGTGTGTTCTTCAAAGGCAAAGGCTGTCTTCTCTCTGTCTTGCACACTTAGTGTGACAACATCCTGCACAGAGCGAGTTCTCAGAAAACTCCTGCTGATGATGGTGTTATGTTGCTTGTGAATTTTCTATTCTGCTCATGCTGGTGGTTTTATTCTCTCTCCATTTATCTCTCCTTCAAATGGAAGCCACTGTACATGGCTTAAACTATGTTTCAGCTGTGTCGCTTTTTGTTAGTTTCCCCCTCTTTTCTTTTGACTTCCTGTTTGTCTACCATGTATAAATCATTCTCTCTTCTGCTGGACACCAAGCACTACTGTGCCTTACTTTGATCTTTGAGTGTCTACCCTTTCTCCAAGAAACCTTTGTGGAATTTCTGTAATCATTTTCACCTTGCCAGCACCATCTAGGGGCCAAGTTTATCTCTGACTCAATCCTGGAGTTATAGCTTATTCTTTTGTGGGGGTGCAGGAGGGGGTGTGGGGAGACAGTGCTCATGTCTGTGGTTATGGCTAAAAAGCTAATGTTGGGCAAACAGTTCTTGAAATTTTCCTTGGTCACCCTGCTACTTCCTCAGGTTCCAAATGTTACTCACTTACAGTTCTCGTTGGAGACTTCTTTATTCTGCATTATGTTATAGTTGGTTATTTCTCAACCCTTACTCGTTTTTCAGAATTTTGTAAAAAGAGAGGATGGGCTTATCTCTGTGGCATACCAGTATAATACTGGAGATGGGTTTATGGTAGGTATTTTATAGATGTTTAGAATTTAAATAGAACAGACTTTTCTACCCTGGGGCCAACTTTGCTTTGTTTCTATCATGCAAAGAGCTGCTGTTCTCAAATAGTATAAAACCGTCATCTGGATTCACTGCCAGCCCAAAGCCTTATTCAAAATGAACAATTTTGTTCCTTAGTTCTTAAAGCATGGGCTCCTATATCAGTAGAATGAGAATTACTCAGTAATGCTAAATGCTTCAATAAATGTATAATGTGCTTTACATATTGAAAAAGTATTTATAGAAATGTTTATAATTTAGTTATATAATTTGGGCAAATTAACCTCTCTGCCTAGATTTTTTATTCTGTAAAATGGGGACAAGTATTGTGGACAAGCTTCATGATGCTTTTTCTTTTCAGTAATTCCTGGAAGTTCTACCTACATTCCATAGTTTTCCTGTACCCAAAGTAGATACGGTCTAATCTTTCTGCTATTCCCAGGATTCTCCAGATTTCCCCTACACATGAGGACAGCTCCCAGAGCAGAAAATGGCAATTTTGTGTGTGGTAAGACCGCTAGCTGCCCTTACCTTTGTGTTCTCTGCATGCTTTTATTGCAATCAAGGTAAAAATCAGAAAGTTGGGGTGATAGAATTTGTCTGAGGAGGGACAGAGGAATGATTTTGTGGCAGTTAAGTCTTTTTTAGAAACAAACAAAAAAATGTTAACTGAGGCCCAAGATATAAATTTGTAGTTAAACTTTCCTTTGCTGGGTGAGATGTGTCAATCAGAAAGTATCCATCTCAAGTTTTACTAGAAAGAGATCAAGGTTGACTTAAGATACCCATCTTGGATCAAAAGTTTTGGACACCAGCAAGGGTCAGCACTGTTAATGAAGCTGACCCTGCAGGTGCAAGGTTTGTGGGTTTCAGTTCCAGTTTTACCCTTCAGGGATCGGTGAGAGCCACCCTGAAGCACCATCTGCAGGCCTATGGGAAAGATGTGTCACATTTAGAGTACGTGGGAAAGGAAGAAGTTAACTTTGAAAGTTGACTTCATTATACTATCTGTTCGCACAGAGCTTCCCCTTTGCTCCTCTCACCTCTTTTCTTACCCATGCTGCAGAACAATTTTGGCATTTGATTCTACCCTAAATTACTGGTTCCTAGTTTCAATTTCTGTATTTAGTTGGGAGATACAGATGTGTTGCAGGAAGTTATTTTATGGTTCAGTGTGTCGCTGGGCTCAGCAGATACCTTTCATGAGTGAAAGGTTACTACTGTTCGTGTCTGATGTTTGTGCCTTGTATTATTGTAAAATTTTCTTTAAAGCTCAACTTTGGAGTAGAAGAGAGAGATGAAAGTACTACTTATATATCAACTAGCCATATTTTAAAATATGACACAGAAAAAAGCTGGGGGTTTTAATGATAATAAGTTTCTTTCACTCTCTCGAGACAGTAGGATGTCATGGGTGATCCAATCACAAGGCAGGCTTCACTGAGGGAAGGGATTCTTTTTTCTAAGTTTATTTATTTATTTATATTTATTTAGAGAGCACATGCATGTGCAGGAGGGGCAGAGAGAGAGAGAGAGAGAGAGAGAAAGAGAGAATCCCAAGCAGGCTGTGTGCCATCAGTTCAGTTCTCCCAACATGGGGATCCGTCTCACAAATTGTGAGATCATGACCCGAGCCAAAACCAAGAGTTGGCTACTTGACTGTCTGAGCTCCAACTCAGGGTAGGGTATTATAAAGGAAGAGAATAAAGTGCAGAGATGTGCATTTAGTTTAAAGAGGTTATGTTATATATGTATATTCTTTCAATTTAAAAATTTAAAAATAACAATTTAAAAATTCCTACTCAAAACTCTGCATGTTTGCAGTAGAGAAAAATTAAAACAGATTAAAAAATAATGAAAATGGTGCGTAGTCTCACCACCACGTTAACATCTTGATGTATATAGTCTCCGACATTTTTTTCTGAAAACACACACACACACACACACACACACACACACACTCTTTAGTTATGTTAGTGACATCTTGAAGGGTATTATGGTTAAGTGCTTATGAATGGGCACTACTAGCTGTTTTCCCTATACCAGCATTCTGAGGAGGACCAGAACAGTCCTTTGCTTTCTCCTTTGAGTTTTGTGTCTGTTCATCCAGGTTTGCCTCAGTTGGACTTCTTCTGGCCTCCCTCTTGTCAGAATTTTTGCCTTTCTTCCCTCTCTTCTCATTTCTTGATTTGACTGACTTTGCCTCCCAGAGAGGTGGTGTCTGTGCCTTTTATCCTGTGGTTCCTTGGAAGGGATTGTGGCTTATCCAGAGTTAAACATTTACAGGGCAAACAAAAGCTAGCATTATATTGATGACTTTAATAGTATAGATTTGATACTTTACTAGGCTAAACAGATTTTCTATGTCTTTTTTTCCCCTACCTTAAAAAGACATAAACAAAATAAAATAGAAAAAAAGAATCACCACCACAACCGCAATAGTGACATAACAGCAAAATGCAAAACTCCTCCCACCAAGAAGTAGAAGGGAAGAGAAAATAAGAAGGTGAGGGAGGAAGAAAATTGTGATTTGCTTTATATTCACCTGTGTAAATATTTTCTTAACATGCTTCCTCTCTCAACAATCTAGTTTAAAAATGTGATCAGGGACACCTGGGTGGCTCAGTGGGTTAAGTGTCCACCTCTTGGTTTTGGCTCAGGTCATGATCTCACAGTTTTGTAGGTTTGAGCCCCACATCAGGCTCGGCACTGACCTGGAAGAACCTGCTTGCAATTCTCTCTCTCTCCCTCTCTCTGCCCCTCCCCTGTTCACATTCTCTCTGCCTCTCTCAAAATAAATAAACTTTAAAAATATGTGATCATACTTCATATGGTTTGAAATCCACTTTTTCACATAATAAATCCATCATAAACATCTTCCCTCATCATTTAACAAATATCTAAATCATATTTTTAATGGTTGTATATTCTTGCATTGAGGAGAGATAACCTATCTAACTTAACCCCTATTATTGTTTTTGCTGTTATAAAAAACAATAAGTACGTTGAATGAACAGACTAGGGTAATGGTGTAATTATATATGTCATTGTTTAGAGTCCTTTATGTCCATGATAGGTATGTGGCACATATGTGGCCATACCCCTGGCAGATATTATTAGGAGATTGTGACCCTGTCACTGAGCCTCTCAGCACAGTGCTCCAGGTAACCACAACTGACTAGAGATGATAACCATGAGAATGAGCAGAATAGAACATTTGTGAGCAACGTGACACTGTCATCAGCAGGGGTTTTCTGAGAGCTCACTCTGTGAGGACATTATGTGTCACACTAAGTTGGTAAGTCAGAGAGAAGACAGCCTCTACCTTTCTGGGTCCCCATCTTGCCAACTTCAGGAATGAAAGGGTATTAGAATGTGTTTCACATTGATGAGCACATTAAGTTATTTTGTATTATATTTATATAAATTCTACTGAGTTGGCAATATGCAGAAAGAGATAGTTGGTACCATGGACTGAATGTGTTCCACTCCCCCACTTCCTTCAATTTATATGTTGAAGTCCCAACCCGCAATGTGATTATATTTGAAGAGGGGGTCTTTATGGATGTAATTAAGTTAAATGAGGTCATAATGGTGGAGACCTTTGTCTGATAGGACAGGTATCCTCATAAGAAAAGGCGTGAGAGCCCTTTCTTCCTCCCTCCCTTCCTTCCTCTCTCTCCCTTTCTTCCTTTCCTCCTTCTTTCCTTCCTTCCTTCCTTCCTTCCTTCCTTCCTTCCTTCCTTCCTTCCATCCTTCCTGTCATGTAAAGACAGGGGAGAAGGTAGATATCTATAAGCCAGGAAGAGAGCTCTCACCAGGAACTGCACTGGCCAGCATCTCGATATGGGATTTGTAGTCTCCAGAACTGGTGAGAGAATAAATTTTTGTTGTCTGAACCACCCAGCCTATGGTATTTTGTTATGGCAGCCGGAGCTAAGACACTTGATACATTATCACTATAGTTAAGAACCAAATATCAGGATATTCCCTGAAGATGTGGTTCATTTGGTGAAACATGAACTAATGTTTCCGTTTGAGAGTCAGAAATTTTGAAACCTTATGATTAACTTTGTTGCTACATCACATGAACAAATCACAGAATCATGGGATTGATAGAAATAAACTGGTTCACTTGGTTCAGCCTATCAAGGCAGTAATAATTTTTTTTTTCAAATATCACACAGGCTTTACTTGAATTTATGAAGTAACATGTCTTTATATGAAACAGATCTACCTAATTATAACTGCCACTCATAGGAGCCAGTCTGCTGTCTTCACCTGACAAAACAACTCTGTTCTTTCCTCTACCTCTTTCATCTTTTCAGATGCTGCGATGGTTAATTTTATGGGTCAACGTGTCTGGGCCATGGTGCCCAGACACATGGCCAAACATATCTGGGTGTTTCTGTGGGGATGTTTTTGGATGAGATTTATATTTAAACTGGTGGACTTTGAGAAAAGCAAATGTCTCTCCATAATGTGGTGGGCTTCATTCAATCAGTTGAAGGCCTGCATAGAACAAAGGGTTGACTTCCCCTGAGCAAGAGGAAATTCTTCAGCAGACTGTCTTATTTTTTTTTAATTAAAAAATTTTTTTTAATGTTTGTTTATTTTTGAGAGAGAGAGAGACAGAGTGAAAGCAGGGGAGGGGCAGAGAGAGAGAAGGAGACAGAATTCGAAGGAGGCTCCAGGCTTTGAGCTGTCAGCACAGAGCCTGACGTGGGGCTTGAACCCATGAACCATGAAATCATGACCTGAGCCAAAGTCGGACACTTAACTGACTGAGCCACCCAAGTGCCCCCAGCAGACTGTCCTTTGACTTCATCTACAACACGGGCTTTTCCTGGTTCTACTGCACACTGCCTTTGGATTTGAACTGCAACTCTTTTCTGAGTCTCCAGCCTGCTGGCCTCCCCTGTCAGACTTGCACTTGCCAACCCTCCATAGCCACTTGAGCCAATTCCTTAAAATAACTCTCTTATGATATGATATGATATGATATGATATGATATGAATAATACAAATATAAATACGTAATATAAAAATTTATAATGTACCTATAAATAAAAATAAATACAAATAGATATTCTGTTTCTCTGGAGAAGCCTAATACAGATACGTTATATTTTTTCTCTTTTCAAAGCCATCCATTGGCTTCTCATCTCAGTCTTGTAAAAAAAGCCAAATCCGTATGATGAACTCAAGGCCCTACACAATGTTTCCCTTATCTCCTCTGTCTGGAAACTCTCCACCAATAGCTCTCTGACTTCATGTGCTCTTACTCTCTAGATCACACTAATTCAGTCACACTGGCCTCCTAACTGAGCCTGAGTATCATTTGTAATTTCCTCTGACCAGAATGCTAGTCCTTCAGATATCCACAGAACTGAGTCCCACACTTTTTCACATCTTTACTCAATAATAATCTCACCGAAGACTTTCTTAGTCCCTCTTTGAAATGATTCAATGTCCCTTCCCAACATTTCCCATTCCCTTCTTTACTTTCTTTCTCTTGACACTAATCATAATATATTGTACGTTATATATTTTACTTTCATCTTTACCAACTAA
Organism: Panthera uncia; assembly: GCF_023721935.1. NCBI lineage: Eukaryota > Metazoa > Chordata > Mammalia > Carnivora > Felidae > Panthera > Panthera uncia. Next base: position 19,625,938 of record NW_026057585.1, on the reverse strand, counting down.
TTTCCCCTCTAGAATGAAAGTTTCATGGGAGTTGGAATTCTTATCTATCCCCTAGAGCCATTCCTGGCATATAAGAGATAATCAATTTATATTTGTCAAATAAGTGAATGAGAATGTCAAAAAATTCTTTTTGAGATTTCCAGGTTGATCTTCAATTCTTCAAAGTTAATACTTTTTTGCTTAATTTTGATATTTTTACACACTGATAATTGTTTTGAAATTGGAATATGTTGTATATTAAATGTGTGCCTTAAGTACCTTAGTTTTCACCCCACTGTTGAATGCTGTTATTAAATCAATGAGGCATCTCCTAAATAAGGGCACCTTAGAACTAAAGCAATAATGAGCTTTCTTGGGAGAATTCTGTTGATAATAGCAATCTTATGTATCCAGAACTGTGAAGGGTCTGAGATTTTAACCTACTTGCAAACGAACAAGTTTCATGGATGCTGGCTGAACATATGAGTACCCTGGCTGAGGGACAAATCCTGGCTCAGAGATGAAGGAACCCATTACCCAGGAAGCAGCAGCAGCATGAATGCTGGCCTACATGTATCAGTTCTTCTTGCCCCCAAGTCTCGCAGAAGTGATGTGGATGGGCCTGGATGGATGCCTATCTGTGCACTAGGATGCATTTTATTTATTTATTTTTATTGTAATACCAGTGGGTACAGTTAACATACATGTTATATTAGTTTCAGGTGTACAATTTAGTGATTCAACACTCCATACATCACCCAGTGCTCATCACAAGTACCCTCCTTAATCCCCATCACTTGTTTAACCCATCCCCAACACCCTCCCCTCTGGTAAACATCAGTTGTTATCTATAATTAAGAATCTGTTTCTCGGTTTGCCTCTGTCTCTTCTTTTTTTTCCTTTTGTTCATTTATTTTCTTTCTTAAATTCTACTATGAGCAAGATCACATGGTATTTGTCTTTCTCTGACCGACTTATTTTGCTTAGCATTATACTCTCTAACTCCATCCATGTTGTTTCAAATGGCAAAATTTCATTCTTTTTTATGGCTGAATAATTTCCATTGGGTATATGTGTATGTGTGTATATATATATCACCTCATCTATGGATAGACATTTGGGCTACTGCCATAATTTGGCTATTGTAAATAATGCTGCTATAAGCACAGGGGTGCATGTAACCTTTTGAATTAGTATTTTTTTATTTTGGGGGTAGATATCCAGTAGTGCAATTATTGGATCATTGGGTAGCTCTATTTTTAACTTTTTGAGGAAACTCCATACTGTTGTCCACAGTGGCTGCTAAGTTTCATTTTTTCTTTGAGAGAGAGAGAGACGGAGAGAGAGCTTGTGTGTGTGCTCATGAGGTGGGGAGGGGCAGAGGGAGAGGGAGAGAGAGAATCTGAAGCGGGCTCCAATGCTCAGCATAGAGTTTGCTGGAGTGCTCGATCTCACAACCCTTAGATCATGACCTGAGCTGAAATCAAGCGTCAGACACCGTTGGACACTTAACTGACTGAGCCACCCAGGCACCCCTGCTAAATTGCATTTTAAAAGAAGAACCCTGAGGTTACAGATCCTGAATCTCTTATAATGGACTGTAAGTATATCTGTCCTTTGCTCCAGAGAAAGACACTATCTCTGTTTTTCCAAAGCTGTTTGCCATACAAAGATCCTTAGAAGCAAAGGACTTAATCCATTAGTGACTTTGCAGAAACTCACAGAAACATGAAAGACATATGGGGAATTGTCTCTCAACAAAATCTTTATTTGGTTGTACCTGAGGCTGTAAGTTACACTGATCCAGGCACATGTATTTTATATAGTGTCAAATCCCCTAAATTGGTATAGTGTTTTATAACAATAATTATTATATAAATTATATACAGATATGATTAATATATAAAATATATTCTATACATATATAAATTAGCACTATATAAATATTCATGGGGATGCCTAGGTAGCTCAGTCAGCTGAGCATCCAACTCTTGATTTTAGCTCAGGTCATGATCCCAGGGACATGGAATTGAGCCCCATGTCAGGCTCCTGCTCTGTGCTGAGCATGGAGCCTGCTTCAAAGTCTCTCTCTCTCTCTCTCTCTCTCTCTCTCTCTCTCTCTCTCTCCTCCTCTGCCCTTCTTTCTGGCTTGTGCACTCTCTCTAAAAAAAAATGTAGTGTGATCGATAACTTTTTAAAATGTAAGGTAGGAAACTGATCAAGGATAAATGGGTATCCCCTTACTACTGCTATTGCCTGCCTGTTTGTCCATCTATCTATCATCTGTCTATCATCTATTATGTAATCTATCATCATCATCATCATCATCATCAGTGTGTTATTTGTCAAATAACGTCCCTTGAATTTTCACTGTATTAGCTAAAGCCTTGATATAATAATATCTGTAGCTTAAAGATAGGTATTAATTCTGTCTTCAGTATTGGTAATACAAAAAATTTTCACTAGAGAAATGGAATAAAATATATTTAATGGGAACTATTGATTACAATGTCATGAAATCAAGAGTATTGCTTATTTTAATCAACCATACCGTAGAAAAATGTTGAAAAATGTTGCTAGGACACGAGGATGAATAAGTTGTTTTAAATTATGACAGGAAATTTGTCCCTGAATTAAGAACATGCTTACTTAATCTTGTTTTTTTGTCTTGGCCTTCTCAGAATGACTCTGATTCAGCTGAAGGAAAGTATAAATATAGCAGTAGGTAATACAAGACTTCAGACAGATGACTCTTGTGGTGAAGGTGTGGAATGTACAGTGGGTTACAACTTTACTGAAATTATAGGATAATAGTTTAGGATTTCAGAATCACCTTCTTTGTGATCATCGTCATGTATTATCTGATACATGCATTTAACCTTGACACTGTTTCTAATGAAAGGGTGACTTTCAATCCAGTGTATTACATTTAATATTTACTTTCTAAAATTCAGTAGTTGGTTATGCTTGCTAATTCTGTCATAAAATTTCATTTGCTATAAAATTTCAACACTGGGGAATTTACATCTTGTGCTTGAAATTCAATGCATTAATATTACAAATATCAGGCAGATGAAATATTGTTAAAGAATAGAGTGACCATATAGAAATACACCTGAATTCCGTTACTTGATATTGTTTTTTTAAAACGACTATATGCCTTACCTGATTTGTTATTTTAGTCCATGTCTCCTACTACTCAGGATCTCTGTGTAGACCTCCAAGAGTAATTTGGGTCCCTCTCTCTTGGGGAAGGCCTAGTGGATACTTTTAGTTCAGGCTGGCACCCTTTAGGCTAAGTTAGAACAGGATTGGGGTTAGTACAGAGGATGAAGTCACTGGGCTCCCTACCGATGTTCTCATTGAATTTTATTGCACTGGGGTGTCCAATTGAATAGACACCTATAGATTCCACAGAAACAGATGTAAATAACATGGAATTTTATTGACTCAATTGTGATTTGTAGGTCCCTACCACATACCTTATTCGAACCAAAATGAGACACCACGTGTTGTGAAGAATTGCCCTCAATATGGTAATATTTTCAAAGAGTGGTCCCCAAACTTCCTGCATCATAATCTCTTGGGTGCTTATTAAAATTTTTGATTTCTGGATCCCACTCCAAACTTAAGATATCAGAATCTTGGACGTAGGGTTCATGGAGGGATCAGGTATCTCATTTTTAACAAACTTTTCAGGTAATACTTAGATACACTGAAGACTGAAAACAAGTATACAGGCTGGGGCATCAGGAGAGCAGCCAGATGATTAAGGTCACTATGATTCTGGTGGGAAATACAGTATGTAGTGTATTATAGTGTGATGTAGGACAAACTGAATGTGATGATTAATTTTATGTATCAACTTGGCTAGGTAAAAATACTGAGATATTTGGTGAAACATTTTTCTAATGTTTCAGTGAAGGCATTCTTTTGGGTAAAGTTAATATTTAAGTCATTAGACTTTGAGTACAGCAGATTACTTAACATAATGTGGACAGGCTTCACTCAATCAGCTTAAGGCCTTGATAGAAAAACATTGACCTCCCCAGAAGAGGGAAATCTGCTAGCAGACAGCCTTTGGATTTGAACTGCATTTCTCCCCTGGATCTCTAGCCTGCTGGTCTACTCTACAGATTTTGGGCTTGCCAACCCTCCACAACCATGTGAATTTATTCATTAAATTAAATATCTCTCCTCTGTTGATTCTGTTTCTCTGGAGAATCCTAATATGCTGGGGTACAAGGATTCCCTTAGGGAGATGTGAGGACTTACTCTCTGGCTTTCAGAATGGGAATGTTAAAATTTTGTGTTTGCATCTAATGATAATTATAATGATCAAATATGTATATTCAGGATCATCTGGATGTTTACCTCCTATCAGAGGGCCATCATATGATTTCAGTAATGAAATTAGTGATTGGTTTATGATTGTGGTGCCAGTTGAGTGTCTGAAGTGATAGCATTTAATTTTTAGTGTATTTTTGAAACTTGAGGACACAGACCTCTATGTAGGGTTGCCAGATAAAATGCAGGAGGCCCAGCCAAACTTGAATTTCAGATAAGCAACCAATAGTTTTCTAATATATGTATGTCCCAAATATTGTGTGGAGCCTATTTATACTAATCATTTTCTGTTGCTTTTCTGAAATTCAAATTTAACAGGGAATCTTGTATTTTAATTTGCTAAAATAAACCTGAAAATCCTAATTTTGAGGATGTATTTCCTGAGATTCAAAGCTTCCCAGATTTGAGGGCTTTCTTTTCATGTATTTGTGTGTGTGTGCATTTGAGGTAGATAGGTGGTGCTTCCTGATAACCGCATTTTGTCATAGTTACTTCTATGGTACTCTTCATCCTCTGTTTCATCAATCTCTAGGAGATTTATTGATGCCAACCAAATTCTCAAAAGACTTTTTTGTAATTCAGAAAGTTAATATTGATTTACAACAGGAAATATTTTTGGCCCATTATAGTTGAGGTTTCTCTGTGGTTGATTCATTTAAGAACCAATTGTATAAGAAAATAGAGCTTGAGGAATTCAGACTTAGAGCAAAAGAAATGATTATTCTTTAGAAATGACTTGGATAGACATATATTGGCTTGATCAAGTCCCTTTCTTTTTTCTAGAATTTTTTTTTTGTTCCATAATTTGGACTAACAAAAAACTTAGATTATCTCTTCCATTGGACATGGCTGAAACACATGTCTAAAATATTATCTTCTGGGAAGCCTGGGTAGCTCAGTGGTTAAGCATCTGACTTCGGCTCAGGTCATGATCTCACGGTCTGTGAATTCAAGCCCCCCGTCAGGCTGTCTGCTGACAGCCCAGAGGCTGGAGCCTGCTTTGGATTCTGTCTCTCCCTTCCTCTCTCTCTGCCCCTCTCCTGCTTGTGCTCTGCCTCTCTCTCTCAAAAATAAATAAGCATTAATTTTTTTTAAGTATTCTCTTCTGACTCTCCTTTCTACAGTCCTTGCATTGGCCCAAAACCCAACTCCTATTTCAGTTTTCTACCTCAGTGCGGTACCTTCCAAATATCTTACAATGTCAACATCCAATTATACGATGACTACCTTTTCAATGGACTGTCTCCTAATTGCTTCTGGGATGTTTTCTAGGTGCCAATGGATCCTATTCATTTTGTGTGGATTACTGTTAGTCTCAGAGAGTATGTCCTTTTCGTGTCCTTGCTCTTTCCACCTGTTCTCTAATTTTTAATGTCCGGGGTTAAAAAAGTAAAGGAAGGCGTTTTACTTTTGGGCCTTAAGTATTCACTGTCTATTCTCTAGGTAAAGAGTAATACACATCCTTCTTAAAACTGGCATTATAGTTATATGCTCATTTCACGTAACCATTGCAATTGTCTTATAACCCATAATCTAGGCTCATAAGTGAAGGTTGATTCTGTATCCATAGGAAAAAATTAGTTTCTGTAGCATATGCATTAAGAACCATATGACTTTTTAATTTTATTCTTTTCTTTTGTAAGTGCTCCCATTTACTACAAAATCTAATTTAGGTGGTGATTTAGAAGAATGGAAACTATTAAAATAAAACCAACCAAAAATTAAAGTTATTTTATAGAGGAGAGTGAGAATCCCATAATGATTTCTTATTATAAGTGCTCTTAGTTCACAATACAACATAAAAAGTTAAAGAATGACAGTAGTGTTCCCAAAGAATTTCATATATAGATATTGTCTTTTATTCTAGAAGATGAATTTTCCTCCAGAGTTCAGATTTAAAACTGAGATATTTTCTTTAACACTCAATCTGAATTCATACAATTAGAAATCTTGAGAGAGAAAAAAAATGTGTGGGTGCTATTAAAGGTGATGCTATCTAATGTCTTGTTTGGTCTAACTTACCTCTAATATTGTCATAAACACACACGCACACATGCACACACATTCATCCATCTTCCTTCTGATGCCTGTATTTTTATTTAGCTTTACTGTTTAATAAAGACACTCGGGACAAATAACTCCTCCAAAAAAGCACACAATTTATCAGTTTTAATAATTATACCTTATACTTGGAGGTGCTTTGGCATTTACAAAAGCCTAAGAGGCACATAGGGCAGATATAACTACATTTTGTTTCCATTTTATAGGTAAAGAAGGTGAGAATTACAGAAGTACTGTGTGCAGCTAAAAAGTGACAAGGTGGGAACTCTACGTCCAGTTGTTTTAACTCCAAATTCCTTTCTCCTTTCAATACAGTAAGAGTTGTCATGAGCTTTACAAGAGGTAACGTGTGAAAAATGTTCTAGAGTATTAGTTGCTACAATTTGTTCTCCAGCTCAGTTTCCAAACCTGACTCTCAGATTCCTTTGGGAATTTGTACCTTAAAAAATACTTCCCTGGTGATACTGATGATCAGCTACAATGAAGAACAACTTCTTAGGTTGCATTCCCCGAAGACAACTGCCTGGTAATTCCAGTATACTGCTGGTTATGTATTTCGTCTAGACATCATGCTAATAAAAATTTTTATTTTTATTTAATTTTTAATTTTATTTGTATCTTATACCTTCCACATGTAGGTGATGTATTAGATGCTGTTGGCATTACCTAAATGTAAAGAAGGTAATATCATTTCAATCTTGCAGGTCAGGATGCTGAGGCTCAGGGAGAATCAGTAACTTTCCCAAAGGAAGTGCCATTTAATAAACTGATGTGGTTAACATAAGGTTGATTATTAGTTCATTAATGATAATGATCTGGAGTAACTGAAGCATATTCAAGTTCTGTCATAAGAGTTACTTTTTGAAAGGAAAGGCACACAAGGTATTTTATTTAAATAATTTTATTTAGAAAGTTTCCGAAGTCCTTCCTCTTTTTTATAACACACACACACACACACACACACACACAGTAATTTTTAAAAAATATGAAAACTGATTGTCTTCTTAAAACTCTTATTCAACAGAACAATTTTATTTATATAATTGAACAACTTTAAAGGAATTTGCATACCATACTTTTTAAACCTTAAATATTTTTGTTCATCCTATGAAGAAACATTTGCTTTTTAAAAAGGCTGGTGGCTTGAGTAACATACTTGGCTTTGATCCTATTATCTGCCTGGGGAAGAGCATGTCTTATTCATCCATCAATGTGTAAAGTTTTATTGTTACTCCAGAGTTAGAGGAGGAGAAAAATAACCGAGGACAACTGCAATTTGGGAGAGTAGCCAAGGGCTGGGAAGACGATATGAGATGATTCTAGACATGAAAATTATATTTTATGTTCAAAGTATTCTCTAGATATTATGAATTTGTTTATACACTTAGCTTAACTTTGAAAGGAGAAACTTAAATCAAAAAAAATCATTTTAACTAAACTATGACTAGTTCAAAGCAATGTCCTGGAGTCAGCTATAATTTGAGCAAAACAGTAATAGTTATAGCAGATGCAGGTTTTCCCAGCAGCTCGCCCAGAGTCTTACTGTGTGCAAGTGACTGAATCACTCTTGTCAATAAGACCGGTGATCCCTGTCTCACAATAGAAATTACAAAAATCAATGTGTCACACCTCGCTTCCTTGGAAAGCTGCGTGAGGATCTATCAGTCAATAGCAACTACAACAGAAACAATTCGTGTCACCTGCCCCTTTCTCCTCTGTCCCCTGCACCTCCTGCAGCCTGAAGAAGAGAAGCCTGGGTGATGGCCTCTCAGTGGTCCCTGCTGATCTGCCTCTTTACTGTAACAAGAGCCAATTAATATTTATTGAACACTTATAATGGGCCTGCATTGTGCCAGGTATTGGCTCCCATCTTAGGGCCTTTGCAGTTGTTCCCTCTGCCTAGAATGTTCTCTTTGATCTTCACATGACTGGATTCATCTTGTCATTCAATTCTTAACTGAAATTTTTGATTTCACCACTCCAAAAAGGTCTTCTTTCAATCTGAGGTGAACATCTAGTCACATCTTATAAGATCATCCTATTTTAATTCTCTGCATAGCACTTATCACCTGTTGTTTTTCTTATTTTAAAACAAGTGTTTGCCATTATCTGTCTCCTCTTCTTATAATGGAAATACCACAAGAGATGGAAACTTCTCTATCTTGTTATTACTGTGTCCTCAGTACCTAGAATCTTTCCTGACACGTGACTGTTCAATGAGAGAGAAACCTAGGATATGACATTGGAACAAAAGTAGACGTGGTTCCTGATTTCATGGGGCTGGTTGTAGTTCAGTGAGAGCAATAGACAGTAATGAAAGAAACTTAGAATTGCATGCAAATTTTCAACTATGATAAATGTGGAGGTGGAAGGGTTCTAGGGAGACTTAGGAACGGGGCAATTAACCACAAAATGGAGGTCATGCTACAATCCTTGAGAAAGGGCAACAGGGTGAGATAAAATGTAAAAGAAGATATGAAACAGGGATGGGATGGGTAGGGAGATTAAGACCAAAAAAGTTGTATGTTTCAAATTCCAAGGCTAGAGGGAACACACCCATTCAAGAAAAAAGCCAGTGTGGTTGACTTGCAGAGGGAAAGTGAAGGCATGGCTTTGAGATGAGGCTGGGCAGGCAGGTGGGATCCAGGCCAAGGCAGGATCCTGTGGACAATGTCGACATTTGGATCATTGGCCTAGCATTGACGGGGAGCCTCTGATGAGTTTTAAACAGTAGTGGAATGATGTGATCAGATTTGTAATTTGAAAGAGATCACTCTGTACTGTAGAGAATGGACTAGTGGTGGTTTAAATGGGAAAAGTACTGCTACATTCAAAAAGACATGTGGGTAGTTTGGATGTGACTTTCAGAAATCAAATCAGCAAGATGTGGTTTTGGAGTAGATATCAGGGTGAGGGAGAGGGAAGTGTCAAGGAGGATCCTGAGATTTCTGCTTTGCTTGCCAGATTGGAAGATTTTGTCATTCCTTGATAATGGTCACACTGCAAGACAACTATGAAGGTAGGCTATGGGGCTGGAAACAAGTTCAATTTTGTGGTATGTTGTGCTTGAAGGGCCTTGGAGATACCCAAGTAGGAACAGTTAGTAAATAATTGGTTATATGAATCTGGAATATCAAAGAAAGATCTGTGTCTGAGACATACACATTTGTGAGTCATGCATGAATAGATGAAAACTGAAGACATCGGTGTGGATACAAAATCCTGAATGTAGAAATTGGGACAAGAGAAAAGCTAAGACAGAGACTTGAAAAAGTTCCATCATTTACCATTTAATTATTGGATGGAGAAGGATGATTGTGCAAAGTAGAGTGAAGGAAGTGGCAGAGAATAGGAATAAACCAGAAAGATTCATCCATGTCTGAAGCAGTGAAGAGAATGAAAAAAATGACTTGTCTATTTCCTCCACTATCCTGTAAACTTCTTATGTTCACTGCTGTCCCCAGAGTAACTAATAGCTTTGCCCATGGTAGACTTCTAATAAATAACCTTTTAATCAGTGAATGAATATTGAGCAAGAGGTGTGAAATCTTCAAGGAAGATAGGTATAGGGCATTAAGGGAAAATGGGGAAAAGTCACAATAAAAGATGAGATTGAGGAGAGAATGGAATATTTCTGAAAACATATCCATCATGATGTTTATAGTCAATTTTTGTGTTAGACTTAAAATTTTAGCCCATCGGGCTCCTGGGTGGCTCAGATGGTTATGCGTCCGAATCTTGATTTCAGGTCGCATCATGATCTCTGGTCGTGAGATGGAGCCCTGTGTTAAGCTTCACAATGGGCCTGGGGTCTGCCTAAGATTTTCTCTTCCGCTCACTTTGCCCCTCCCTTGTCTGCTCTCTCTCTTTCTCTCAAAAAACAAAAACAAAAACAAAAAACTGTTAGCCCTATATGGGTCACCTTTCCACCTTCTAAGCACTGTGTGGACATGATGACAAATTCCAGAAGGGACAATCTGGGAAACAGGAGCAGTGGGATCCTGTGTCGTTGTGGACAGCTTGCAGAGAGAACAAGCTGCAGATGTGCGTGGCTGGAGCCCTATTTGACTTTGATCTTTAGGAATTCCAGAGCTCCTGGTCTATAACCATTTTAATGTGTAGGTTTCAGAACATGGTATTAAAGGTTGCTGCTTTGGCTAATATGCATTTATTTAATTATTGTAGTAAAGCCTTAAATTAAACTTGGTAGGTGCTGTCTGTAACAACACCCAAGTTTCATTGGCTTAGCCCAGTGGAATTTAAGTCTCATTCATATAGTATTTCTGTGCAGGTAGGGGAGGGGGGTGGCCTTCTCTAAGGTGATTAAAGAGCTCAAAACCTCTCTATCTAGTGGCTCCACTACTCCTCCAAGTTCTGGGGGCCTCTGCTGAATTCTTGGTTTCCAGCCAGTCAGTGGGAGAGGAGAGAAAAAGAGGGCCTTATGAAGGAGGTTTTTTGCATGGGCTGGGCTAGAAGTAGTTTAGAAGTAGTGCCCACCCTTTCCACTCACATTTCGTGGTCAGAAGTCAGTCCTGGGGCCAGATTTTATTGCTTAGGAGGCTAGGGAATGTAGTCTGGCTGTGTACCAAAGTGGAAAGGGAAACAGGTTTGGTAAACCTGACCATCTATCTCCATAGGGTCTTTTTTTTCCCCCCTGTATTCTGCTATTTTGATGACCAAACTAAGCCCTAAAGCTTTACTTGCCAGAAAATTATCTTTTTTTTTTAATTCAACATATTTTCTTTAAACTGTTTCTGCTTGCCTGCCCTTTTACTTAAATGCCTTTTCTCTTCAAGAGAAAAAAAGAAATATGATTTGTGGATGATTTCCCATAATTGTCCAATATTTATTTTCTAGTCAAAAAGAACCCACCTCTAGCAATCGAACTGGTTTCTCTAAAACTACTACTTTTCTGGCTTTACCTTTGAGGTTTTTTTTTTTTTAGATATTTTTATGGGGTTGTAGCTTAACAAGATTCTGGGGAAAGGACTTATGGTTTGGTGTTTGTTTAAAAGAATGGTTCTTCAACATTCAGAGTTGCCTGGAGGGCTGACTCTACTCCCAGAGGGTCTGATTCTCAGGGTCTAAGGGTGAGGACTGAGAATTTGCATTTCTAACAAATTCCCAAGTGATTCTCACGTTGTTCATTCAGGGACAACACTTCGAGAGAACCACTGCTCTAAAATAAACTGCTTTTTATTTTTTTAAAGAGGACATCCTGTTTTCCTAACCCTGAAATTTTATTCATCTGTGAAGATAACACAATAGGAAATGCGTTTTAAAAACTTTGTTTTTAAATGCTTAGAAACAGAACGTCTTAATCCTTGCTTTGAGCCAGCTACTTTTCAAGCCAGTAGTATGAAACTGGGCAAGTCATTCTAGCACTTAGATTTTCCATTTCTTGAACTATACAATGAGGATAATAACACCTACTTTTCCTGGAACAAGAAATTTTGTCTCAGGCTAATCAGGAGCAGAACAGCCAGCAGATTTGCTTGTTTCCATGAAAGGGCGATTTATGCTCCCATCAGAGAACTTTCTTGGGGGGGGGGGCTGCCCACCTACAGGGAAAACCTCCTCCAATGAGGCTGCCTTAGTTTTCTTGAAGGCAGTGCTCACCAACCCTTGGACAGAATTTCAAAACCATGCACCAGCAATGGATGCTGAAAGGTCAACACCGCAGCCCTGTGATTCTCGATGAAGGAAGCTCTGTGACAGAATCACCTGTGCAGCTTTGGGAAAAAAAATGCCCAAGTCCTGGCATCATGCATTCTGAGAGGTGGGGCCTGGGCATCCAGAAATGGGTCTTATATGGTTAAGACCTCCCTGTAGGAAACAGGTTTTCCTGGTCACTGAAGTGGTTGTACTGTGACTTCCAGCTTATAGATGATGGGCACATTTTGTGCACTGCAAAGTTTGATTGCATTGGGGATATTAAATTCCCATGCAGTGAGCACTCTATCACAGGACAAATGAGAGTGTCAGAGCAGGCTTTTTAAGGCCCTGTGTTATTATGTTGAATGATAAACTGCTTGCAGGTGATTAAACTGCCTCCACAGGCTTAGAGGCCCTCACTTCTTTTGCTTTTCAGGTGATGCCATCTATCTTCATATTTTTTTTCCCACCAAAGAGGAAGTGCACACATGTTGAATTGCTGGAAAGCACCCCAGATACTAGAGAAGTAGATAGAATATCATGCTTTATGCTTAATTTTCCTAGTCACGCAGAACTGCATCAAATCAAATGTAGCTGTGTTGTAAGAAATTGGGCAGTTATAAATAATGTTGAGTTTTAATATTTAATTTTGAGGTTTTATTTTGGCTTTTATCACTAGGATAAAGGCAAGCAGAACCATAATTGCGAGAAGGAAGTGAAACAGGCTAGGTGGGAGTTACAAATGCCACTGTGGCTTGTGTTGCTTTCTCTGGATATACAACTTGGGTTTCCATTTTTCCAGCAGAAAAATGGGCCAAAGGACAAGGTCATTTATTTGATAAAAGATAGCTTAAACTTGCTTCCTGAGATCTCCATGTTTGTACTTTTGAAAGGCTATTAGTATTAACATACTTGACATTAAAGTAAATTGGCCTGAGTAATATTTATCTCAGAACCACTTTTATTTGGTTCACATATCAGCACTAAAAATAAATGACTTTCAATGATTCTACAAAGAGGCAGTTAGAAAGTACAAATTGTGGGGCTTCCGGTGAACTGAATTCCATAGTTGAATGAACACTTTAGGACCAAGGTCTGTTATTTTCTTCATGTACTGATAAAAGAAAGAGCAACTTTGTCATGGGGCTGTTATTTTGATAATTTTGACCGTCTGGAGATGATGAAAATTTTTCATCAGATTCTGTGATCAATGTTCTCTGATACTTCTCTTCTCCTTGGAGCTTATTTTCTGATTGCCTCTTGGCTATACTTTTTTGATGACCTAGGTTTGGTTTAGATGTTTGCTTCTGGAAAAATTGTGTTAATGGCCCTGTGGGAAAAACTGATGGTATCGAGGCTCCCCAGGAGGGAGAGGTGGGGCAAGATTCTGGTCCAAATCACTGCAGCCTACAGGAAAGGGGGCTTAGAACCAAATAGAATCAGTGTCCCCGATGTGTGAGGAGGGCACGCAGGACAGAACTGGCCTCAGACCCTGGAAAAGGCTGGGAACAGCTTATTTCAACTGATGGCACCTTTCCTAAGTTTCAGCACCCACAGACCTTGCAGAGAGCACATGTGGGGCTCCCGAGGCTGGTGCAGGGTCTTGGGCTCTGGGAAAAAATATTGGCCTTGTATTGGGTTATATTAGAAACTGAATACAAGAAGCTGATGTTTTTATTGTTTTACAGCCAGGAGGAGAGGAAAAAAAAATAACTCATAAATCAGGTGAATAAAATTGAGAAATAAGAAAGATTTCCTTTTGAAGGCACTGTAACCCTTTTTTTCTCTTTTTTAAAGATGTCTGTTAAGAGTCAAGTTAGGCTGAATCCTCTTCTGTTCTTCAGGAATTCTTTTAAAAGTATTTTATTCTTTGTCTCAGATCAGGCTCGAAGATGTGACGTAGTACATAATTGTTATCATATTCTGTAGTTGACATACAGACTCCAGAACTGGATGTGGCAGGGTGTAATTGTTCTGTTTAATTAGCCCTGGAAACTCGGAGTTCAAGGCTCACGCTGCATGTCCTTTGGCACGACATCAGTCCGCCATTGACTCTGATTGTCAGCAGGAGTTTAAATATTTAAGCCAAAGCATTTTGCCTAGAGTTAATATTTGTGTACAAAGAGAACTTTTGTGTAAGGGAAAGAAAGCCTTTTTGTTATCATTGTGCCCTCTTTGGAATTAGCACTACCCAAATTAACCCTCTTTAACAGCTTACACTTCCCCAATACACTCACCTCTTAAATTTCTTTAATTACCAACAAAAATGGGAATGATAGTCTTTGTAATTAGCTTTCGAGAGATAGATCGGTCACACCTGTTAAACCTAAGCTATATCTAATGTGGAGTTTCAACCTAATGAATGAGCTGTAAGTACATTGCCTTTCTATACAGTGAGACTTGATGGAAACTCCGGTTCTACAAGTGCTGGTTATTGATTACATGACTGGACTGTTTTGACACTGATTATTTCTTCTCCTGTACACTCATCATCTTAGGCTTGGAAGTTATTAAAGTATCAAAGAGTTGTTAAAGGCCACTGTCCCCTTACCCATTCAATGCTGGTACCATCTTCACAACATCTCCCCCAAGTGGTAGTCTTGACCATGAGAGAACACATCTAGTAGTAGATAAAAACAGACTTCAGCAATCAGACTCCAGCAAATTACTGTTGTAATTTGGAGTTACCCCTCAATGTACTTTATTTAAAATTACGGTGAGCTTTAGCTTAGAAGAAGACCTAAATAGATAAAGTGGCATAAAATGTGGTAAATGCTTTGACAGAGGCACAGATATTTTGTTTAGAAATAACTGACTACAAGGGAGAGTCTGGGGAAAGTATTCAGAGGGGACATTTGAGTTTGTCGTAAAGGGTAATTAGGAGTGTGTGTGTGGGGGGTTGCATGTGTGTGGCGGGGAATAGTATTTCCACAGAAAGGATAACAGGTACAAAGATATGGAATCTAGGAAAGGCTGTGTTAAGACTTGCTGAGAAGTGCAGAATGACTGGACAGGAGGGTTTATGAGATGGCATGGGGAAAGAGATGGCTTGCACCAGGCTATTTGGAGCTTTGCTTGCCCTATCAACAAGTTTAGATTTTATCTGATAGGAAAAGAGGAAGATGTCAAAAGGTTTAAAGCATAGGATCAACTTCATAAGATTTCAATTTTATGAATATAATGCAGTGGTGGTTTTGAGGACTTGTTTGATAGAAGAGAGCCTGATGCAAGGGTACAGACTGGAATGAAAACACTCTGCTTCGCTGGCATCCCATTTGTCCCAGTTTTGGTTCAGAAAATAAGGTCACAGTATGTAGAGCCAGCCTTACCTGGTTGTGTGGTGGAATATTGTAAAAGGTCATGCCTAATTTGTATGAATGTCAGCAAAGTAAAATGGAAATTTGTGAAATTGTGGCAATTACTTGGATTGTGCAGGGAAACAAGAATTGACCTGAAATAGCAAACATAAAGAATTGTAAGATGGGAAATACCTTGGTCATTGGGGAAGGTTTTTTGTTTTTTGTTTTCCTATGAAATGCTCAATTTTAATTTGATGAGACATAGTCTGAGGCACATACTCTGTAATTTGATGATTTCAGCAGTATGTTATTCCATGGTATCCCGTGGGTCAGAAAGTCATTATGGAATAGGACAAAATGAAATCACAGATGTATTATATTCTGAAAAGAGAGGTTGAAAGAATATTAGGAGAGGCACTAGAAATTTGCATGTACTTAACAACTTGTGTTCTATCGGCTGGAATGTGGGGATTACTATTCTCAAACCACCACAGATGATGCAATTTTGATCATCTTTCAGGAAATGCAGTGGTGGTCAGAAGGTGAGGACTTTGAACTCTCTGATTTTCTTCCACATTCACTTCTGCCTTATGGGGTTTACATCATCTGCCATTTCTGGCTTGCTGGCTAACCAGTTCCCATTTCCACGCCGTAACAAATGCTCCCAAGATGGATAATGTCGCAAACAGACATTTAGCCTATTTCAGAAAAAGATGGGGGAGGAATATGTCTAGATTAAAGCATGAAACGAATCCTCAAATATCCTTGCTAATTGAGCATGAAAAATAAGCTTTCTAAATAGTTTATCTTTATTCATGTTACACATGTATTTAGTAGCATCCTCATGCAGAGGAAAGCAGATTTGTTACCAACTGACACAAGAGTTCAGTCTGGACACTGGTTGTCTTCCCTGCAGGGTTGGGTGGCTTCTGGGCTTTGTCATCTCCCAGAGGTTTCCTGATAAAGAAATGTGTGCTGGTCAGAATTGATTTCTGGCATTCCCATCAATGGTACCCATGATTTGGCCCACACCGGCACATTCTCCTGGGACTGGTGTGTAACTGCATCCTATCATTTCATATTTTCTGCATGCTCTGTCGAGCTAAAACGCAGCTGTTTATTATGCATGACGTGCTCTGTAGTGTGACTGACGGATAACTGCCGCATGCTAAGCCTTGTGCTAGATTCTCCATTTTGCCGCCAGCCTCTCCATTATATTCCATAGAAATGTTTTTTGTTCTGGACTATCAGAAGCAAAAGTAAGTTGTTTTAGGGTCAGAGCCAAATGGAACCCTGTGAAGTACCTCTGGATTAGAAGGCCAGGGTAGATGTGGAGAAGCTGTTTAGAAGATGCAGTTAAAGAGCATCAAACATGCACAAAAAGTACTTTTTTTATGGTCGTGCATTTGTGGTTGTAGATAGAGTCCCTTCTGTGGAAGATGTGATTCAATAGGAGCTGGAACAGTCCTTTCTATGATGTTTGGAAAACAGTTAACAAAAAGATAAGGACGGTGACTGACATTCACTGAATACTTAGCCCATGTCTGGCACTTTGCTATGTTCTGCATGTAGCATGCCATTGATTCTCAACTCTGAGAGGCAGGGATTTTTACTTTGATTTTTTGGTAACGTGAGAAACAAGTCCTGAGAAACTGTGTAACTTTCTTACTTTCTCCCAACTGAAACGTAGTGTGGCTAGGATTGAAACCCAAGTCAGTCTGATGGCAATTCCTGTGCCCTTTCCATGACCCTCTCCAAGCTCCCAGCTGAATGGCGCCTCAGGGGGAAAGTTTTCTTAGGGCAGCCCTGGAGATTCTCAGAAAGGACTTGACGGGTCTCCAACAATTTGCTTCTGGAGGTTTCAGTGATTTAGTGGCTAGAGATTGTTCATCCTAACATAAAAGCAGACTTCAGTGTAGTTTATTTCTATTAATAAATTATGTGCACTGTGTTTATATTAGTAAATAATGTGGCAATTTGAGAATCATGTTTAGAAAATATAATTATGTCTTAGGGTTCTGTAGAACACAGTCTGATAGCTATAAGCTATACATATTCTGCTGAATATGTTGACTGATTTGACATGTGTGTATCCCTTCCTCTTCTTACTTTGAACTCTTGACCTTCTTCCATTTACTCAAGGTCACTCATTATCCCAAGGAGGGGTTTTAGAGCATAGTTCTGAAACAAGAGTGAATTGCTTGGGAGTTGCCAGAATCTGGAATTTGGGCATCAGAGGCCTTAGCCCTGAGATCAGTAGGCAGAATTTATGCCCAAAGTGATAAATTTGGAAGAATATATTGTGGATCAGAGCCAGCTTTTCTGATATCCAGGTAGATAAAAATTCTGTGGGATGAGAGAGAGGAGACAAATCAAAAGGGAAGCACTGGGCATTGCTGATGGGTCCTCTGAGAAGGGTCCAATATTTCTTCCACATTTTGGGAGCTAAATATTTTTTAAAAACATTTTTAGAATAGAACTTACATATATTTAAGGTGTGCAAAATGATGATTTGACATACATATACATAGTGAAATGAATTCTAACAGTCAACCTAGTCAACATGTCACCTCTTCACATAGTTATCATTTTTTGTGTGTGGTTGAGAGTACCTAAAATCTACTCAGCGTATTTGCAGTATTTAATACAGTATCACTAACTATAGTCATTGTGCCTGTGTATTAGATCTCTAGACTTGTTCATACTACATAACAACAACTTTGTACCGTTTGACCAGTATCTTCCCTATTTCTTCATGCTCCAGTCACTGGCAACCTCTGTTCTACTCTGCTTCTATGAATTCAACTTTTTTCCCCTTAGATTCCATATACAAGTGAGATCATACAATATTCTTCTTTATGTATCTGACTTATTTCACATAGTATAATGTTCTGCAGGTTCATCCATGTTGTTGCAAATGGCAGGATTTCCTTCTTTCCTGTGACTGAATGGTATTTTCTCCCTCCCTCTTCACTCCCTCGCTGTGTGTGTGTGTGTGTGTGTGTGTGTGTGTGTGTGTGTGTGTGTATCTCACATCCTCTTTATCCATTCACCCATCAGTGGACATTTGGGTGTTTTTTTAATTTCAGCTACTGTGATTAATGAATGTGGGAGTGCAGATATCTCTTTGAGATCCTGTTTTTATTTCCTTTGGATAAATGCTCAGGAGTGGGATTGCCAGATCATATGGTATTCATTTTTAATTTTTTGAGGAACGTCTATACTATTTTCCCTAATGGCCGCACCAGTCTACATTCTCACCAACAGTGTACAACATATCCCTTTCTCCACATCCTCTCCAACACTTGTTATCTTTTGTCTTTTTGACAATGGCCAGTCTAACAGATGTGAGGCAGTGTTGATTTGTGGTATTGATTTGCTTTTCCCTGATGATCAGTGATGTTGAACATCTTTTCTTTCCTTTTCCTTTCTTTTTCCTTTCTTTTTCCTTTCCTTTTCCTTTCCTTTTCCTTTTCCTTTTCCTTTTCCTTTTCCTTTTCCTTTTCCTTT